>NW_026872782.1:0-136974 GCF_032173495.1 Musca vetustissima
GAATAATTATATTTTCTGCCATACTGTGGAATACAGTCGTTGGCCTAATATTCCTCTCCAAATTCAAAAAACACGCTTGTTGTTGGTCCTTGAAGAAAGTTTCTTCAAAAAGCAACGCTTGTTCTGAGTTATTTAAAAATATCAAAATCCAATCTGTTTTTGTCCCTTTAAAATATATGTATATATATTAAAAAATCTTTCTCCAAAATCCCGGAATGCTAAATTACTGGCGCTTTGGTGTAGGGGAGGGGGTTTTGCGGAATATCGAGGGGGGTTACCATTATATGCGGAATATCGAGGTATCATAAACCGAAAGATATAAAACATTCACCATCCTAAAAAAAATTAAAAATCCATATTCCTAAAAAAATATACTCCTCTAAATAACATTGTTTACAAAACGCACTCCATATAAAAATATTTATTTCTATTTTCTTTTGAGTTTTTATACCCTTCACCACACTGTGGTACAGGGTATTATGTCTTTGTGCACATGTTTGTAACAGGCAAAAGGAAACGAGATAGACACCTGGTTCCTTTTGAGAATATGCATAGAATCACTTCCTAAATCGATTTATGCATGTCCGTCCGTCCGTCTGTCTGTCCATGTATTTTTGTGAGCAAAGTACAGGTCGCATTTATGATCCGAATTGGATGAAATTTGGCACAGCTCATTTGTTTGGCCCAAGGACGAACCCTATTGAAATTGGGAAAAATCGGTTCAGATTTAGATATAGCTCCCATATATATTTAACCGATTTAATGTAAACGGTCCCTATATATCTTTCGATTTGCACGAAATTTGGTACAGCCTAATCATTTAGGTCTAGAATGATGTCTGCCAAGTTTCGTGAAAATCGGTCAAGATTTAGATATAGCTCCCATATATAGTTTCGTCCGATTTCATGTAAATGGTGCCTCAAAGTCCCTATATATCTTTCGATTTTCACGAAATTCGGCATAACGTACTGACTTGAGTCTAGAATGATGTCTGCCAAGTTTCGAGAAAATCGGTCCAGATTTAGATATAGCTCCCATATATAGTTTCATCCGATTTCATGTAAATGGTGCACCAAAGTCCCTATATATCCTTCGATTTGCAGGAAATTTGGCATAACGTACTGAATTGAGCCTAGAGTGATGTCTACCAAGTTTTGAGAAAATCAGTCCTGATTTAGATAAAGCTCCCATATATAGTTTCGTCCGATTTCATGTAAATGGTGCACCAAAGTCCCTATATATCCTTCGATTTGCACGAAATTTGGCATAACGTACTGAATTGAGCCTAGAGTGATATCTGCCTTGTTTCGTGAAAATCGGCCTAGATTTAAATATAGCTCCCTTTTATTATAGATTGATTTTAAGTAATTGACGCACCAAGGAACCAATAGGAACAAAACGTTCTGAAATTATTATAACCTAACCTGTGACAAGTTTGTTTGAAATCGCTTAATATTTGGATAAAGCTTCCATATATATTTTCGCCCGATTTCAAGTAAATTGGGCATCAAACTGCTCATGTTAGTCAGATTGACAGACTTTTGCACAACTTACAAAATTGAGCATATAATTACGTAGTTGCGTTTTCTAGAAATACATATATAGCCCAACGGATGACCTATTTATATTTGTTTGAAATCGATTTACATACTTTTGTCCCATTGTAACAGACGAATGACATGTTTATGGATAGATCTAGGAGGATTCAAATTTAGATAAATATCACATATTTTATTTCATCCAATTTCATGTTAATAGTCCTGTTTAATATATCCATAGTGGTGAAGGGTATCATATAGTCGGCCCCGTCCGACTTTACTACTTTCCTTACTGGTTTTTTTTTTTCTTCAACAAATCCATGTTCTTCAAATAAACACTTTATAAATTCAAATGTATCTTAAAAACCAGTGAGGAGAGTAGTAAAGTCGGGCTGGGCCGGCTATATGATCCCCTGGGATGGTCCGTGTGAAGATTTTTTAGGTTTTCGACTATAAAAAAATCTGTAAACGTCAAAAAAGTCATATACCTGTATAAAATGTAATAAAAGTAGTAAACGTCGTTCATTTCAATATTTTCACCATGAACAGTTATTTTGAAGAATATATAATATTTTTACATTTTTCTAAATATTGCATACTCATCCTGATAAAAATTTTTAACTTTTTTTGAGAAGAAAAATTTAAAATTGTATATGGTGGTCAGTGAAGCATATATAATTTCCATATCGTTAATGAAAATAAGTCTTTTGTCAAAAACGTAATGGTTTTGCGTGTCATTTACGTCACTGTTTCTGACGGACCATCTCTGATGATGCCCTTCACCACTTTGGGTATATTCCACATATGTATCCTAAAAATTCCATGTCTATGTTGCTTCGAGGGAATATTGTACATACTTAAATATGCGACCTTTATCTATAATTCAACCGACTAACATCAATCATTTCCATGAACATCATCGATTTCCATGAAACTTTGCACACATCATTCTAGACCTAATTCAGTAGGCTATGCCAAATTTCGTGAAAATCGAAAGATATATAGGGACTTTGGTACACCATTTACCTTAAATCGGACCAAAATATATAGGGGATCTATATCTAAATCTGAACCGATTTTCAGGAAACTTAACACGAATCATTGTAGACATAAGTCATTACGCTATGCCATATATCGTGCAAATCGAAGGATATATAGGGCCTTTTGTGCACGATTTACATTATATCGGATGAAAACATATATGGGAGCTATAAAATCTGAACCGATTTTCTCAATTTCAATAGGGTTCGTCCTTTGGCCAAATATGCCAAATTTCATCCAATTCGGATCATAAATGCGACCTGTACTTTGTTCACAATTTAACATGGACAGACAGACGGACGGACATGCATAAGTCGACTTAGAAAGTGATGCAAATCGAAGGATATATAGGGCTTTTGTGCACCATTTACATTAAATCGGATGAAAACATATATGGGAGCTATAAAATCTGAACCGATTTTCCCAATTTCGTCCTTGGGCCAAATATGTCAAATTTCATCCAATTCGGATCATAAATGCGACCTGTACTTTGTTCACAATTTAAAATGGACAGACAGACGGACGACATGCATAAGTCGACTTAGAAAATGATTCTATGCATATTCTCAAAAAGAACCATGTGTCTATCTCGTTTCCTTTTGCCTGTTACAAGCATATGCACAAAGACATAATACCCTGTACCACAGTGTGGTGAAGGGTATAAAAATCCAGGCGGACGAGGCCGAGTGTTGAACTATGTATGGGAGCTTTATCTAAATCTCAATCAAATTTCGATTTTCAATAGGGTTCGCCCTTGGGCCAAATAAGTGACATGTGCCAAATTTCATCCAAATCGGATCATAAATGTGACCTATATTTTGTTCACAAAAATACTTGGACGGACATGCATAAATCGACTCAGAATGTGATTCTATGCATATACTCAAAGGAACCATGTGTCTATCTCGTTTCCCTTTGCCTGTTACAAACATATGCACTAAGACATAATAACCTGTACCACAGTGTGGTGAAGGGTACAAAAATATTCCTTAAAAATTCGCGATATTGCAAATAAATCTTAAAAATATATGCAGGTTTCTTAAAGATTATTTTTATTAAAAAAATCCAACTCTCGCGAAAAATTATTTTTCTAATATATAGTTCAATATGTCCATCGGAATGGCAAATGACATCTTAGTCTAGGATGTAAAATAACACTAAATGCTTAGCGAAGGGTTTATAGGGCGGAGGGAATAACAAAAGTTGACAAACAAATATTTTTACTCAATGCTGAGCATAGTTCAAACTACAACGACCGCAACAACAGAACTATTAACTCCCATACAGCAGCAACAACAACATATGAAACAATGCTATCCATTGTGTACCATCAATTACTTTAAACACTATAAAATCTTTGGTTTGACCCAACAATGTCATCAGTCGATCAACACACATAATCTACACAACATACATATTTTCAGTGGATAACAAACCAAAAAAGGGGTTCAAGAATTTAAAAACGACATCTCTAAGTTCCTAAAATCAAAATCCATAAACATGAAGTGCTTCGTCTGCGTTCTTGCCCTAATCGCTTTGTTGACAAAACCGACACAGGCAACTTTCGGCAAGTTGGGTCTGCTTGTTGGTGGTGGAGGCGGTACTAGCTATGGCAGTGGCTATAGTTATGGCGGCGGCTATGGTGGTGGTTATGGCGCCAACTATGGATATGGCGAAAATAATGTCAAAGTAGTTAAGGTGACAGTTGTTCCCAGCACCAGAAGCAGTTATGCCAGATCCTATGCTGGTGGTTCGTATGGCGTTGGTTCATATGGTTATGGTGGTGGATATGCTGTACCGGCCGTATCTACAATTGCAGCTCCTGTTAGCACGGTCACAACACCAGTTATTACTGCAGTTACTACACCCGTTGTGACCCCGGCAATTGGAACAACGTACGGTGTTGGGTCATATGGTGCTGGATCTTATGGTGTAGGTGTATATGGTGCTGGATCTTATGGTGTTGGCTCATATGGTGTTGCGCCCTATGGTTCATACGCTGGTGCTGGATCTTTTGCCGGTGGATATTATGGCGGTTCAGCTTCTTATGGCCACAGTATTCCAGCAACATATGGTTTCGGTGCAGGTTATGGTTACGGTGGTGGTTTTGGTTTAGGTTTTGGACCAACTGTCGGTTATCCTGATTGTTTCTAAGTGGTCATTTTTACGATTATATTTTTATTGTTTTTTACACGAGTATGGATAATAAAATATATTAATTTTTTACTGATAAAAAACAACGAAAGTTTTAATCTAATTTGTTAAAAGTCCAAGGACATTTAACAAGAATCCTCTTAAAAAAATGAGAGATCATCACAGATACTGTCGCATAAAACCACTAAGACTAGTATGCTCTGAAAAAAACCCCAACCTTATTTTTTCGGATCTAACCAACGTTTCCAGAGGAATCTACGATCCGAGTATTTCTCGGCCAACATCTGTCACCTCAGCCCATTTTGTAAAATCAATAGGGCTGCTACAACAACAACAATACTCCATCATCTAACATCCATTAGTTAGATACCTTTTTCATCTTCTTCTTCCTCATAATGGCAGTGAAATTTTCGCCCAAATGGATTAAGCTTCTTCAATTCCTATAGTACTAGATTTTTCGCAATATATCTTCCAGATTATCAGATTCATTAATTGGAATATCCGTTTAATCCACCTCCAGCATGCTCGTCATCCATGCATTGATCCAGAAATCTAGGAAGACTATTGGCGTATGGATATCATGCCATGGACTGACTATAAACATGCATATCTAATCACCGACCCCTAGTCACTAATCCCATATTCTTTGACAAGTTCGAAGTCCATAAGACGCTGCACTATTCATTAAGATTGCACAATTTATTTATATCACTTGTACCGGTGCCATCCTCCATATTGCAGCCATTTGCTTGAAATAATCTGGTCCACCATGTACCAACTTTCTTCAACATCAAAGTCCTTCTGACTACTTGAAACCGAACTAAATAACAGCCTGTGGAATACTTTTAGATACACCAGTTATAAGGAGCTATCAAGAAAGTTCGTTTGTCAAGTGTATGCTACCCGACAACGATAGTTAGAGTGTGTGTCATGATATATAATTGTAATACATTCCTATACCGATTGGCGTGCGGTGTTCAAGGGCGGTATCGAGGCACATAGCTTTTAAAAGGAGCTCCCAAAATTCCCAATACAAAACAGGTAGAAGGAGATTTGGTAACTTCGTAAAACTTACCCCAAATATCATTGTTTTGGGCTGACAGATTGAAACTTATATTCAATCGCAAATTGTGGGAAAATACATAGTCATAGATTTCATTCGAAGTTTGTAAAACTTCACAATAATTTTATGTATATCCCAGTATTACCTGTGAATTAGCCTTGTCTTCTACAAGCACACTCACTTCAATGTATTGTATAAACGGCGATGATCTCACAGTCTAAGAATAATTTCGTCGTTATAAGGATTGAAAAAAATTAATTATACTGTCTAGTTTACTTGAAGTGTCAAATTTTCGCCAAAACCGCCTTTTTATTGAATTCTTTTCTGTTATGCTAAATTTTCCACCTGCCCATAAGAGAAATTGAATTATTAAATTCTTATAGCTTCTGCAATGTTCTAAAATTGTATTTCGATCATTTTTAAAAATGGTGTAAAATTAAAATTCCATATAATGGGATTTACATGTAGTCGGCGATAAAACATAGTAGGTGACTTTGTCTTTTCGATTAGTTAAAAGTCGATTTTCATAACCCTATTCTCTGCTGGTAATTATTTAAGCGGACTCAAGGTAAAATTTTAACTAAAAATCTATTAAAATTTAACTAATAATGACTTAAATTCTAGGCAAAAGATGTTTGTTCGTCAGTCGTTACGAAAATTACCCCAGTTGACGCAACGGCATACTGCCACAGCAGCCGCAAATGCCTCAAGTGAAGCGGCACGCGAATCTTTAGTGCCGACTGATTACCGCACCAATGAAGCAAATACTAAGGCCCACAATAAGGTTCATGAGGCAAAATTCTACAGCATACCTTTGGAAACTAAGAAACAAATATTCGGTGGTGGCGGTTTCCCAAAACAATTCGATCAGCAAGTGAAAACATTCACTGAAGCCTGTTTGATGGTTAGACAGCCAGCCTTGGAAATCATTGATTACATTCGCAACACGGATTTCAATAAGCCCACAGTACGCTATGTCCTCTATGGAGAAGATGGTGTTGGCAAATCCCTTAGTTTGGCACACATTATCCACTATGGCCATCAAAATGATTTCCTCTTGGTGCACATCCCTTGGGTTGCCAATTGGATGAAACGTCCCAAAGAAACCACAAATGCCGAACAACAAGAAGGTTTCATCGATCTGCCCTTTGATGCTGCCGCTTGGTTGGTCCACTTTAAGAATCAAAATGCCAAGCTATTGTCCACACTGGATTTGAAAACTTCCAAAGATTATGTTTGGTCAAAACGTGAATCCACCCCAGCTGGTAGCAAACTTGCCGAACTTGTCGAACATGGTATACAGCGTATTAAATTTGCTTCCGAAACTATTGCCGCTTTGCTAAATGAAATCAAACAACACTCGACTGCCGGTAGATGTAAAACAATGGTGGCCATTGATGGTTTTAATGCGTTCTTCCATCCGGAAACACGTATCTTAACCGATAACAAACAAAAGGTTACCCCCGATCGTATAACCCTCACTAAACCCTTCTTGGACATTACCAATTACGACTGGACAAATGGTGTATGTGTATTGACTGTGGATAAGATCGCCATGACCGAAGGTTATATGGATTCATATATGCCACGTTATCTATTGGGTACACAAGGTTTTGAACATTTAGATCCATTTGTTCCCGTACATGTGGATAATTATACCGACAAGGAATTCCATAGTTGTATACAATACTATTTGGATCGTCATTGGATACAAAAGACCCCAGAAGGGTTTGAAGAACAGCTGAAATATTTAAGCAATAAAAATCCCTATGGTTTAATGCGTCTAACGCGTTCCCTGTAGATAAATATTTTAGTTATTTTAAAAAAAAAAAGATAGAAAGTCACGTTTTAGTTGTTGCGATATATATTTGTTATAAATGAAATAAAGTTTGTCGATTTAAAAATCGAATATAAAGTTGTTTTAAGAGATCGGACAAAGGTTGGGTAACGGTAAGAAATTTAGCTGCCCGGGGACCAAGAAATTGGTTTCTAGAAATATTAGGTTGGGGAAAAGAAATCCATTATTTTTCACCAGATGGCTGTACTGACAGATTTCTCGTAAAGTATCGATCAAACAATTTCAGATTTATGCTCGTTGGAAAGGTGACATTTCGCAGTAAACAATTATTTGATGTTTTTTGTTTTATCATTCAGTTGTGAGTTACAGGGTGTTGAAAATGGAAGTGAACAAAGAGAAAATTCGGTACATTTTACAGTTTTTCTTTGACAAAGGCGAAATAATTGCAGTAATTCTAACGTCCGCCTGGCTAATGAGTACGATAACCAATCATTTGCAATGTTTTGAATTGGGGCCACAAAAAGTCAACACATGGGAAATTTGAAGTGAACGGAATTTCCAATTTCATCCAAACATTCCGTAATGTTTTCACTAAACCTAGATTAAGTCCACTTCATATGGCACATTATATGAGGGCTAGGTTAGGTCAATATATGGAACCATATTGATAATTGTTTTCAATGATTCAATAAGACAATATCCAAAATACAAAATTACAGTCACTACCGTTAGGAAATGCATCTAAAAATCCAAAATATCTAAAATCGGACGGGCCGTTTTATGGCATACAACCAAAACAGTCTGTCTAGGAATGTCTGTGTAAAAGGTTTTCTTATAGAATACCAAAAGGCCTACTTTTTTGTTTCCCTTGTTACTACTCTGCCAAATTGGTCTGCCCAAGGTGGTTCGGAATGTCATCTATCGTTATCTAGAAACAACGCAGTAGTATTGCCATTTTCCTCATGGTGGCGCTATCTATTGCCATGCTTATTTTAATAGCCTTCACCACATTATGGTACAGGGTATTATGTCTTTGTCCATAAGTGTGTAACAGGCAAAAGGAATCGAGACCCATGGTTCCTTTTGAGAATAAGCATAGAATCAAATCAATTTCTGAGTCGATTTATGCATGTCCGCACGTCCGTCTGTCTGTCCATGTTAAATTGTAAACAAACAACAGGTCGCATTTATGATCCGATTTGGATGAAAATCGGCACAGCTCATTTATTTGGCCCAATTACTAACTCTATTGATTTTATGTAAATGGTGCACCAAAGCCCCTATATGCCTTTCGATTGGCACGAAATTTGGCATAGCGTACTGAATTAAGTCTAGCATAATGAGTGCTAAGTTTCGTGAAAATCGGTTCTGATTTAGATATAGCTTCCATATATATTTTAGTCCGATTTTATGGAAATGGTCACTTATATTTCTTTCGATTGATACGAAATTTAGCTTAGCGTACTGAACTAAGTCTGGAAGGATGTGTGTTAAGTTTTGTGAAAATCGGTTCAGTTTTAGATATAGTTCCCATATGTATATTTTCGTCTGATTTTATGTAAAAGCCCCTACATATCTTTTGATTTGCACGAAATTTGACATAGTGTACTAAAATGAGTCTAGAATATTGTGTGCTAAGTTTCGGTTCAGATTTAGATATAGCTCCCATATTATTGTAGCCCCAAGGTTTGTACGACTGATACACAATTTTGTAAAATGTACTGAAGTTAATATAAATTTATTTCTAGCAAGTTTCGTTGAAATCGGTTCAAATTTAGATATAGCTCCCACATATACATATATATTTTCGTCCGATTTTAGGTAAATTGTGCACCAAACTCCTAATGCTTGTCCGATTGACACGAAATGTTGAACAATGAATAAAATTGAGACTAGAATGACGTTTTTTTTAATTGGTGCAGATGGAGACAAAGCTTCCATTCATATTTCGAACGAGTGTCTGATTGAGATTAAATTGTGATCAGTGCGGAATACCGTATAGCGTGTATCAAGGGTCCTATAAATCAATTTACATAAATGTATAGACAAAAGGTCACATATTAAAATTCTTTCAATTTCCCTCGAAGGAACATTGACATGAAATGGTTAGGATACATATGTAGAATATACCCAAAGTACCGACCCAGCCCGACTTTGCTACTTTCCTTAATAGTTTTTTATTACAAAATTACACTAATTTTTAACATTAAATAAAAGGAATGGGTTTATGTATGAAGAATTTCATTATTTATTCAAATATAACTTGTTTTTTAATTATTATTAATTATATTTTCTACGCCAGTGCTTAGTATTATTTTCTGAGAGAAAAGCTCTCGTAGACCACCAGTTGGTACGACTGGTTGTGCAAGCATAACAATTGTCTAAATTTCAAATGAAATTAAAGCTCGCTAGTCTACAATAACTTTAGTACTAGGGTGTATAATTAAAATAATTACGATAGAAAAAAATTAAATTATTTTTTTATATAATAAACTAGAAAGAAAAAGAAATACACCGATTTGTAGAGATTTAGTAAACTATATGTGACACAAAGTAATGGGAAAGGGAATATTCACATTATAAATATGATGATTATAAGAGACATTACTCATAGATTAACATTAGGAAGAACAGCGTATAGTTGAAAAAAAAAATAAACAAACATTTACAAATTATATAAAAATATATAAGAGTTGTGTGTGTGTGAATTATGTATTATAGTAAATTTGGGAAAAGCTTTGTCTTCTTTAGACTATATAAACAGCATCATTTGGGCGTGTTGGATAAATCATCAGAAAAACATAATTGAAAGAATTTATACCGTCATTGTCTCTTTTTTTTTGACATAAGGAATAAATCTTACAAAACGAAAAATAATAATGAACACGACGACGCTGATATAAGCAATTTGAATTTCAATTTTTTCCTATACACGAAATATATCATGCGAACCACCATTATCAGCACGGCCAATTCTAAATCTACTGTTAGACTTGAAATCTAATGGGCGGAAAAAGCCTCGGCCAATCGACAAACTCTAGATTATAGTGGAAGATACCACTAATACTGACACCGATTAAGGCACCCCAGAATAGCATAAATAGTAGATTTTCAGTATTGAATTCTGGTGGAACTAATGCGGTAAGGAATAACATAGCCATGGAGAATATCAAAATGACAGGGAACTGAAAGTAAAAAAGAAAAAAATCAATTTAATATTGTTACACATATTGCATGAATATTGTAGAGAATACTTACAGCTGTATAGCGCCATGAGTGCTTCACTTCTAATGGTGAGGGTAAAGATTCGTTGACAACATAACGTCCCAAGAATAAATCAATTCCATCCTGAAAGAAAGTGAAAAAACAAATTTTATTAGAGTTGAATGAAAAGTGCATAGGAAAAAGCTGTTTAAAAAACTGGGTTTAAGAATAAATGCAGCCACTTGAATTTAATAATATTATGAATTGGTCCTTATAGCCAAGGTATAATAATTAGTTATAGCTAAAGAGAGATAGAACGAAAATATTTAAAACTATTTCATGATGGTTCCATATATGTCAGTGACTAGCGCTTATTCATCCTGCCAAACTAAGCCGAATGACCATAATCCTATCTTTTCAGGTGTTATTGTTGTAGCAGCGCTATTGCTTTTACACTATGGCCTTAGGTGACAGACGTTGGCCGATTAAGATTCGGATAGTTTCGGATCGTAGACTGCTATGTCGTGGAAACGGATCCTTTCAGTTGTTAATACATTCCCGGCATTTAACCACTACATACAAGGATATTGGCCAAAATTTCCAGGCATTTTAGACCGTCTTAAGTCAAAGACCTTAAGGTATTCCCCCCCTTCTTGTGCAATACCTCTTCAAAATAATTATTTCAAATCACTTAATGCTCCACATTAGCTCCCTGTCCCTCAAATATATTATTAAATATCCTCATTACTCACCTGCCGAAAACCATCAGCAAAATTATTCAAATAATAACGTGTCATTGAATTGACACCATCTTGAACAAGGCCAGCTTTTGTTCGTTTACCGGTACGTGTAAAATCGGTCTTTAATGCTCCCGTTCCAGAGTATTGCAACGAAATCATATCCGCATTATCGGCCCACACACCCTTGAATATAACTTCAAATGCTGGTGATGCCGACTCAATTTTCTGGCCAACACGTAATATTCCCAATTTCTCGAGAATACCACACAGCGAACGGCGTGCCAACATACTCTGGACAACATTTGTACGATCTAAACAATCAATACAATTTGTACGGAAGACACCCTGTTGCAGGGACAGCACATGTTTATCATCGCTCGCATGGAACACTGAGAAAACATCTTGTTCATGAGCCAGACGATCTATTAGAATATTCAAGCGATCCCATCGCATTTTCTTGCATTCTGCATGAAAATCGAATGCTTCATAGCGTATATTGGAATTGTCCAGCTGTTGGACAAATGTGCGATAGGCATTTTCAAGGGCGCCTTCTGCAGCTTTTTGGTCAACCTGTAGAAAAGAAAAAAAGTTATTAAAAAGCTTTACCAATCCAAGGGAAATATTGAGGACTTACCAAATTAACTAAAACTTGTCGGCCATATTTTGAAATTTGTTCCTCAAAATGTCTTTCACAGGCACCTAAGTGATCTTCTCCAGGCACTAAAACTGGACGAGGTTTGTAACGAATATTGGGCAATTGCCGCCAGAAGAAGGGCATACTGCCACGTGTCTGAAAAGAAAGAATATATGGGCTCAATAAAATAATAATATTGAAAAGAGTCTATACGAGATATTTTATCAAACACTACTTCAATTAATGAAAACATTGGGAGACAAGAAATGGCTTTTTGTTTCAAATCATCTCCAACTTTTTTCATATCTTAGAAAGAAAAAGCGCTTCGTCTAATCCAATATTTGGCAGTCTGAATCTTCATTCGAATATTTACAAAATTACCTGAACAAAGGCAATGATCTGTCCATTATATTCCACAATTTGTTCAGTTTCCACATAATTTGCCACTTGACCATGTTCATTAATACCACGGCTATAGAAACGTGTACCGGCTTTGTGTATCGAACGCCTCGAAACAATGGACCAAAAGAAAGTTTGACCATTAATTTGCACCTGGTTAATGGAAACAACTGAAATTAAAAAAAAACATAATTAATAAAATATAATTTATTTTACATTACAAGTACTTACATCCCAATATCAATGGCAATTGGAAATTACGCATTTCATTGCACTGGAAATTATTCAACAGCGCACCGTTCCACACAAAACGTTTATCGGCCCGTTCGAACAGACTTTGTTGTCTCTCCTCAACGGCCATGGTGTGCAAGCGTTGTTGTGAATGCGTTATATCGAACGCATACGAGAAATAGAAATAATTCGTATCTAAAGTTTTTCGTAACATTTGCAAATAGGTTTCGTTATGTTCTCGTTGTTTTGGTGTTAAATGCGTAGTTTTTGGAATGTACGGAATTATGTCGTAGCCAGCTAAACGCCATATTACTCCACCATCGATCATACCGACATATAGACGATGTGTTGCCACAACTAAGTAATCCCCTCCGATCAAGTGTATTGTACCGAGTATACCGCACACTCGTCGTTTTGGTGAAAGATTTGCCAATTGATTTGTTAGGGCTGGAAAAAGTAAGTAAAAATATCGATTTTTAAAATAACAATTTTAAATTTTGTGAGAACAACAATAAATTGAATATAATCCAGTAAAATGTATATATTAAATTGAAATATCCAATCCCTGCCTACAATGGTATTGGGATATTGGGTTATTGGATGTGTGTGGTTCTATGGATGTGGTTGGATGAATAGTTTATTTTATGGTGTGTTATATATTTAGATTATTTGAGGATATAATCTGTTGGTATTTACAGAAATTGGGTCACTTCCACTGGTCTTTTCCAAAGGTCCACAGGGCGTTAATCTGTAGGGTTATTTGGACAGCGAATATGTGTGTCGTATTGTGCGGAGACTGGAAGCAGTTTCAACATTGATCTTCGATTTCCGCTACTATCCGTGCACGGGTAGTATCAGCGTTTTGTAAAGTGTGAGTTTGGTCTGGAGGGAGGTGGTCTTGTTTCTAAACTGATTACATAGATATGGATCTGAAGCATGGGTACTCGCGCAAGCAGATGAGGCAGCTCTTGGGGTGTTTGAGAGAAAATTTTTTAAGCTCGGCTTATGGAACAACCTTCTGAAACAAGCCAGCTAAGTAAGTATCCATGCCAAGAAGGTACTGGGAACGGTTTCTTGGATCGTCTGGGTATGCAGCAGCTTCAGACCTGCCGCAATTGACAATCTGTTGAAACAAGTTGAATTTAGGGGCTCATCTCGGATTTTTCTGAATCCCGGAAATTCAGAGGTTCATATCTCGCGAAATATGCGTTTCCCCATTAATGTCATATATTTTCGTGATCAGGGAGACGATATCTACATGTGGTAAAAATCAGAAAAATCGGAGATGAGCCCCAAACTCAACATAAGCCGTATCCTCGCCTCCGTATGAAAATAATCCACGCTCGACATCAAAACACATACGGTAAAAATCCTTAAGGCACTATTCCGCACATTTTGGAGATTACGCCATTGGTTGTCGCTAAAGAAGGAAGTCCAGACTGGGGCAGTCTAGACTTTTCCCCAAGAGGTTCCTGTCAGCGCTTTCAGAACCTTATTTGTTGTCTGGATTTTCCCTTTAATGTACGCTGCATGTTTGATGAAATTTAATAGGATATCGAACACAACACCCAGGATCATGGGGTGTTGGAAATTCAGAATTGTTCAGTAATCAACTCTCATGTCTAGATCTAGTCTTAGTTCACGCGCCCAGTAGGTGAATGGGGTAGTTGTGGATTTTGAAGGCGATATAATATTTTTCGATAGGAAGGTCTCCTTTCCAATAAAAATTCGAAAACTAAATTATCCCCAAAATATGGAAATTTGGGAGGAATCGTTATATGGGGGATATCGTAAAAAGTTGAACAATATTGATCAGGAAGCATTGCTACCCAATGACACAAAATACGATATTATAGCAATTTTGATTGAAAAACGTACACAAGCTCCCCAAAATATGGGAGGTACCTTTATATGGGGACTATACCAAGCCATGGACCAATTTTCAGTACCAAACATCCTAGGAGTAATAACAATGCCATACCAAAAACATATCCCATTTGCAATAGCGAACATAATAGCAGTAGAATAACGTGAAACATGTCGATACTCTATTTTAAATATTGCGAACTGTGTTACAAACGGTGGAAGTTATTAAAATAGTGGAGATATTATCTGGCTTTTAGACTTTCCACCAATTCTGATAAACATTACACATACCGACAACAGAACGGTGAAATAAATTGAATTTACTCCGATAGCGACAAGTACAAGCCCATGTTTCTGCCAGAACTATTCATGTATTATTGAAAACTAAAAGCAATATCAACATTAAAAGATGAAACCTTATCAATCGACGGCAACAATAATGCGGGTACAACAATGTTTGCTGACGTTTCTACTGTCAACAAGCAGCCTTGTGAATATTCGACAGTAGCATCAAAATATTCAAAGAATTTAAAAATAGAAAACTATGACAAACGAGACAACAAACATTTGCCGGATAGAACTTACATTGCACTTTTACCATACTTGAAGTACGATCGATTATTAACAGTTCAGTTTTTCCATTTGGTTCCACAATAAATTGTTCGGGTGTAATGTATCTGAAAATGAAAGACAACAAATACACAATCATACATATTGTACAAGAAAATATGAAAAACAATAGCAACAAAATGAACATTAGACACAAGTGGTCACCAACATTGTCATGCCACAAAATCCAACAAATAAATTCAAGCCACTAAATATTAGTGGGTCAAGTATTGTACTTGATGGATACGTATGGGCTTTAACACAAGGCAGCACATATCAAGGCAATGATGACAGACCACAACAAAACACACACATTTTGTGAGCTGAACTAAAAAATCATAGGCATCAAGCCATAAAGCGAAAAAATCAATTCCAAAATGTTGCAGTGTCACAAATATTTTACTTACAAATTCATATCATCGTGAAGTATCCAACCGGGATCCATGATGTTAATTTGTTTTGCTTTTTTTGTTAATTACAAATAAAACAATTTTTAAGGGTAATAAATGGAGTTAGATAAGACCAGATGGTGGCTGCTGGTGTTTATATTTGGGGCTTATCTCCAATTCACTGGTATTGACTTTTAGACTCTACTGCACAACAACACCCTTTTTTTTCTTGTCGTTCGAAGTTTGTTGAGTTTTTCTCTTTCCGTAATCCCAAATGGCCGTTGCTAGCAAATTGTTCGCATTTATGTTTACCGGCTATTGGAGTTCTTTTTTCTATTTCGTTAATGTAATGCCACAGCTTTTTATAGAAGTTTCCTATAATCTCGGATCGTAAAACAAATGCCAAAGAAAAACATAAAATTTAATGTAAAACTCGAACTACGGCCAAAAAGATTTACAAGAATTTGACGTTTTCTGACAGCCAGCTATGACTGTTGAGATGAAAAGATGACGTTTGCACCACACAGCTGGCATTTGTAGTTGCCACATTGGTAGTGGTTGTTAAACAAACAGTGTTGTCTACGAAGCAATACAATTGGCGTTCTTAATTGAACTAAAAAATAAATCCACACAAAGCATAATTATTAAAGGTAGTCTCATTTGCTAAATTGAAGATGGTAACACCAGCAAATCTGTACTTGACAAAGTTACCTAAAATCCGACGGGGCGTACAAAAATATTCAACTTCCCCACTATGGCAAAATGTTGTGTACGGCCTTTTTACCCAAATACGTCGAATCCATATCTTCAAGCAAATAATGCAAACCACAAAACAAAATTTAAAATTTATTAAATTAATCCAGGTATTTTTAGTTTCGATTCGAAATTTCAAATTTCCAGAATGTTCTGTTTTTGTTTTCATCAAAGGAAAAAAAATGAAAAATACGTTCTGTCAAAGTTGAAATTGTTCAACTAGAAATTTTGTACGTTCGACGTAATTCGGTAACATTCATATAACGTCGGACGAGCTAGTTGAATTTTAGGGTCGTATCTAATTTATTGCGCTCCGTACAAAAATACTCACCTTCTCACCTTTATAAGGTTTGTCAGACGTCCGTATTACCCAAATACGCAAGGACTCTATTTGCATCTGTGCCAATTAAAAACGGCGAAAATAGACGAAAACATTTTTTAATTGATCGAAAAAAGTTTACATTTATAGAAAAACAAATTTTTCAATGACTAGAATTCTATTTTCAAAAAACAAAAATTTCAATATACGCATTGTCAGAGTTGAAAATTTTTAACTTTATATTTTTATACGCAATGCGTATTTGGGTAACATTCATTGAAATACATGTATTTAACTTTTGAGGTGAATAAATTCGTTCGCATACGCATGAATTTAGGTACGACCCTTAGGTAAGGCTGTGATTTTGTCATTTTCAAATAATATTTGTATTTGAAACCGTAACTAGTTACGTACGACAAATGGCATATTTGAAAATATTGAAATATATTACAATTGATCTGTTCCAGTACTTTTTTAATAGTAAAAGGGAAATATTTCAAAATCACTCTCAGAGTAAAAAACAATAGGGGTGTCTGGTTACTTTTCCAGTAACATTTATTCATTAAGTTCTAGTTCAGAGAGTAAGCCGCTTTTACTCTCTTTTGCGATAGTACTGAGAAAAGTAAACAGACAACATTTAGTAAGATTTAGCAAATAAACAGCTGATTCAAGAAAACATTTGATTTGCGCCAAAATAAACAACAAACAAAGGACGAACATAATTAATTGTATTACATTTAATATTAAAAATAAAATGAATAATAAACGAAAAATTGATTTGGTATGTTCCCAGGGAAAATTTAAGCTTCCTGCATCAATACATTGCCCTCTATCTGGAACTTGCCTAAAAATATATACGGAATTAGTTTGTCTGCTTTTCCACAGGCAAATTTTTATTTGGCAAATACTAAGTTTGTAGGCGAGAGGGGTGCGAGGAAGAAAAACAAAAATTTGCCTGTTCAGAATTTGCCGTACACGGATATTCTGCTTTGCTCTGTTCGTTGAAAACAAATTTGTTGACATTTCCTTTTGAACCTATTCGCTTTACTGACACATAGGCGGCTTTTGTTTACAAACCTGTTGCTTTAATTTGTGCAAGTAAAATTCAATTTTTTAATTTTTGCAATTTATATAATAAAATATATAAAAAATAAATAAAATGTTAAAAAAAATCTTTAAAATGCATACACTTTTGATGTTTTTTTTTCTTTCTTTTGTATTTTGATTCGCAAATTTGGCAAAGAAAAATTTGATAATGGAAAAGCAAGCGAAAATTTCAAAAGAGAAAACAAAAAATTTGCCAAATAAAAATCTGCCTGTGGAAAAGCGGACTTTCTAATTTAATGAAACTTTGCATTATTTACGAATTTTCTTCCATTTTCTGTAATTTGCAAAATCTTACTGCATAAAATTCTTTCAGTAAACTCCAGTAAGTTTGTTGTTGTTGAACTGCCAAACTTGCTCTCTCACTTGACTTTCTTTTACTGGATTTTTGGGCAAACAGACAACATTTAGTAACATTTGGTAACAATTGTTACCAAATATCGAGTAAACAGACAGAGCTAATTTGAAAAGTTCATTAACGCAAATGTAATAATTATGTCAAAATTAGATGGCAATACTTCAAAATCAACATAACAGCCAATCAAAAATAGACATTCCTGTTTACCATTTATACTCAAAATCAACATAACAGCCAATCAAAAATAGACATTCCTGTTTACCATTTATACTCGGCCAAATTTCTCGAGTAAAAAGTTTACAAAGAGAACACCATTTTGTTTTGTACTCTCTTAAATTTGATTCAATGTTTTACCAATGTTTTTATGGGCATTCCTGTTTACTAGCTTTTCTATTAAAAAAGTACTGGAACAGACCATTTGTTTTATTCATACATGCTTCCAAGCAAACATAGACCATTAAATCTGTGTTTGAAGTCAGGGTCGAATATGAACTTTATAAATACCAAAGCTCCACATAATTTACTTTTCGGTTTTCGACCTTTTGAAAATGTTTAAAGTGTGTGAAGTTTTTTATTGCCATCAACAGTACGTACTTAACTAAGGAAGAAATAAAATAAAAAACAATATTTTTTGACAATAAGAAAAATAAGAAAATTTTATATTTCAACCCGAATCTGTAATTTGGTTTTTAATTTTCATTACTACCAAAATTTATTCTACACAGAAATCTCACACATCTCTCTTATTTGTGTTGACCAATTTCGATTAACAGTCAAAAATAGTCGAAACTATAGTCAGCAGCTATAGCGAACTCAATGTTTAAAGTCAAATATTAAGATAAGAAAAACAATTAAACAAGTGAATCACGTTTAACTATTTTCTTATCAATGAAATATTTGGTGTCGGAACGTAACATTAGAAATAACTGTTGCGGTTTTATCTGTGCGACAAACATGTGAACGCCCGAATATTGTGTAAACAAGACAGACAAAGTAACATTATTCGTAATGCCGATTTTGATAAGTTTTACAATCATTATCATCACACATATTTTTATTTCATTTTTTGATTGATAGAAATAGTGAATTTTTGCTTTTCAATTTTTGTATGAATTTATTTTTAAATACCGATAATACGATACATAACTATGACACTGGAATTTTTTCACACGAGCCATGTAATTTGTTCAGAAATTATTTATATTTTTTTATATGAGTAATTAAACTGTATGTCATTTCCATATCTATGTTTACTAATGGCTTTGATGCACGAGCCATCATGACATATGCACCGTCAAATTTTACATATGTTAATACCGTACATGTCGTGTGGCCCACACGAAAAATTGCATCTGTTAAAACGATATGACAACTCATATGTAATTTTTTAGTTTAGGGCCGCTCTATTTCTGTATGTATTTTTGTTTGTTTGGCAAATGAAAACAAATTTCTGATAGAAAATAACTCGAAGAAATGAAGTTAAGTACAAAATGTTTGTAAAGAACCAAGGAAGATATTTTCATTTGAATTTTGAAAACTGAATACTTTCTGGCAAATTTATGAGAAAAATTGGAAACATATGACTAAGTGAGACTACCTTGTATAATTATGCCATGATTTTTTATAAA
This sequence comes from Musca vetustissima, assembly GCF_032173495.1. Classification (NCBI taxonomy): domain Eukaryota; kingdom Metazoa; phylum Arthropoda; class Insecta; order Diptera; family Muscidae; genus Musca; species Musca vetustissima. Next base: position 19,829 of record NW_026872782.1, read on the forward strand.
CAAAAATGTAGTCTCATGCAGTGATATGTTTCCAATTTTTTCATAAATTTGTTTTTGACAGTATTCAGCTTTCAAAATTTAAATGAAAATATCCTCCTTCGCACGCATATAATGTGTTCAGTCGCAAATATTGTTAAATAATTTATATTTATAAATATTTTGAAGTTCCCTGCCTTTAAAACTTATAAATATAAGATGTAACAACCATGCTTAAATGTTGAGGGCAATGTTCAGCTTTAGAAAATATATGGTCTGTTCCAGTACTAGTAAAAGGGAAGCATTTCAAAATTGCTCTCAGAGTACAAAATAATTTGAAAAGTACGGGAACGCAAATCTAGTAAATATGCCAAAATTAGATGGCAATACTTCAAAATCAACATAACAGCCAATGAGAGTTAGGCATTCCTGTTTACCATTTTTACTCGGCAAAATTTCTCGATTAAAAATTTTAAAAAAAAAAAAAAACGCCATTTTTTTGTGCTGTCTTAAATTTGATTCAATGTTTTACCAGTTTTGCGGGTTGCGTAACGTTTTTCTAGTAAAAAGTTGCAAAACATGTAAAATGTAATTTATTGAAAACATGTCAATCGACATACATAAAATTTTATGGAATTTTTTATTATTATTAAAAATTAATATATTATTTAAAATTGATAGATGAGTTCCAAATTAAAAAGAGATGCCATCATAAAATTCTCAAATGAGACTACCTTCTGTATTTATGCCATGGGGAGAAGCTATCATTTTTTGTGCAAAAGTGGAGTTGTACTTGAAACTTTGTCGATTTATCAAGAATCTACTAGTTTTAACTACTTTGTTCGATATCATAATGGAAAAATTTTTATCGTAGTAAAAAGTAGTAGATTATTGCAGTACGGGAACATACCAAAATATACACACCATGTCCCAATAAACAGGTCGTGTAAGAAAGGGAATAATATCGGCCATTTTAGTAGAAACCTCCTCAAACTGTCCACTTTTTTGTTTACGTTCTCACTACACTATGCCTTCAAAATTGACTTGATTTCAAAATCGAGATACATAGTCTTAGGGGCGCGTTTAGACAAAAACGACTCGATTTGTTAATCGAGTTACCAAATCCTAGCTTTAATAAAATACAATTACACAGGCTCCACAATTTCTGTGGCAATTTTTCAACCAATATTTTTTATAATTCCCATTGGGTCAAAAATTCATAAAAAATTTGTTTTAAATATTTTAATGGGCAACCATGATGCAATAATAAGATGATGCATCACAACAAAAACATTTGTTTTTGTCTCGACCATCTGTCAACATTTTCCTTATAGAATTTCAAATGGTTGGCAACATTGCACATCGAATACAAGTAGAAATTATGCACTTTGACAGTTCATCGGGACATCAGCTGCGCTAAATGGGCTACCTATTTATTGTGCCATGTGGATTTTGAATTGTAACATATTTTGTAGCATACTTTAAGGATAGGGCTACGTTTAGACTACTAAATCCACTCGATCTCAAATGTCAATTCAATTGCGTAAACGTCACGTTAATCCTGCTCACAAATCCAGTGGATTATATTTGACGTGTAAGCAATGGAATTGGCATTTGAGATCGAGTGGATTTCGTAAATCTAAACGTCCCTTAAGTCATTATCTTTTTAGTACAAAAGCAGGGTTGGATTTGAATTTATCTCGATTTAGCATAATCTCCCCAGAACCTAAAAGAATCTACTAATTTCACAAGTTTTGCTACTTTTTACTCGAAACCCGCTGGTGAACTCACATAACTGGTAAAACATTGAACAAAATTTAAGAGAATATAAAACAAAATGTCGTTCTCTTTGTAAACTTTTTACTCGAAAAATTTGTACGAGTAAAAATGCCAACTTCAAATTGGCTCTTATTTTGTAGTATTGCCATCTAATTTTGGCATATTTACTAGATTTGCGTTCCCGGATTTTTATACCCTCCACCATAGTATGGAGGGTATATTAATTTTGTCATTCGGTTTGTAACTCACCGAAATATTCATTTCCGATACTATAAAGTATATATATTCTTGATCAGGGTAAAATTCTATGACGATCTAGCCATGTCCGTCTGTTGTAATCACGCTATCTTCCGAAGGAATTGAGATAGGGTGCTGAAATTTTGCGTAGGATTGTCTTTTGTCTGCAGGCAGGTCAAGTTCGATATATCGGTCCACGTTTAGGCATAGTTCCCATATAAGGGTGCCCCTCAATTTTCGGTATTTTGGGGTTCTGGAGCGCGTTTTTTAACTGAATTCGCTGAAATTTGGTACTTTGGGTTCTTATTGGGTACTAAATGTTTCCACAAAAAATTATAAATATAGGTCCACTTTTTTTGATAGCCCCAATATAACGGTACGTCCTAATTTTCACTAAAAATTATAAATATAAGTCCATTTTTTCTGGTAGCCCCCATATAATGGTACCCCCAAATTTCGGCATTTTTAGGTTCTTGAGCGCGTTTTTCAACCGAAATCACTGAAATTTGGTATGTTGTAGCCGTATATGGAAACAAATCTCCCTACCAAAAATTATTAATAGCCAACCCCTTTTTAGACGTAGTCCCCATATAACCCCATTTTTTTATACTAATATACTTATCTGATTTTTCCGCGGTTTGGGTTTGGTTCTAACACTCTGTTGTAATCATTTCACCTGCGAAGGTTATCGAGATAAAAAAACTAGAACGTTCGGTTCGATAATGAACTATAGCCCGCATTTAGGCTTAGCCGTAGCCCCTGTGTGGGAACTAAGTTTGGAAGACATAATAAGATGGGATGAAATCAAATTTTTCTGAAACGGATTTGGTCCAAAGAAACATGGGGTCTAGAACCAATATTTCGATGAGGCACATTTTCACCGTGTGAAAGTGTATACACATTAGCCAGAGGGTTTTTAAACGGAATTCGCTGAAATTTGGTATATTGGGTTCTTATTGGTTACCAAATATCTCCACTAAAAATTATAAATATAAGTCCATTTTTTCTGTTAGCCCCATATAAAGGTACCCCCAAACGTCGGCATTTTGAGGTTCTTGAGCGTGTTTTTCAACCAAAATCACTGAAATTTGGTATTTTGTAGCCGTATATGGGAACAAATCTCCCTACCAAAAATTATTAATAGTCAACCCCTTTATGGCGTAGTCCCCATATAACCCCATTTCTTATATTAATATAATTATCTGATTTTTCCGCGTTTTGGTTCCAATATTTCGATGAGGCACATTTTCACCGTGTGAAAGGGCATACACACTAATTAGCCAAAAGGCTGAGGGTATAATTTTCTATTAAAAATTATTGTTTACATAATCGGTTTGTAGAAATGTCGGTATAGGTCCATTTTTGGTATGTTCCCTATATTTTCATTTCAAGTACCTGCCAGTATATCTATGGTGGAGGGTATCCAAAGTTCGTCTCGGCCGAACTTAACGCTTTTTCACTTATTCAACTTATTTTGTACTCTGAGAGCGGTTTTGAACTACTAGTTACTTACTACTTTTTTACTATTAAAAAGGTACTGGAACTGAACAATAATTTCTGTGACAATATTTTCGTAATTTTTATAGAAATTGATTTCCATTAGGTCAGAAACTTATATTTGTTATCATGGCATAATTATAGAAGGCAGTCTTATTTAAGAGTTTGATGAGAGTTTAATTTGGAACTCATCTATCAATTTTAAATAATATGAAAAATAAATTCTATAAAATGTTATGTATGTCGATTGACATATTTGCAATAAATTAAACAAAAAATATTTTTTAAACCAGAATTTTTTCTCTAAAGATTTAACCACGGTTGTTACAACTTATATTTATAAGTTTTAGTGGCAGGGAACTTACAAATATTTATAAATTTAAAATATTTATTTATTTATTTTAGGAAATTTATGAAAAAAAATTGAAAGATATAACATGGACGAAAGATTTACTGCTTCAAAGTTTTCCAGCAGGCAGACTAAGTAAATTGAATACGGGAGGACATTTAATAAAGAACAGCTTCGAATTTAAAATTCAATTTTCATAAATCGCTTCTTCAATCTGTACATTTGTAAAGAGTACCGATTGTATGGGATTCCCCGCCCATTACGCGCATATTTTTATATCGCATTTAACGTATGACAGCATTAAAATCTAATTATGATGGATAGTTTTGCAATTTTTTTCAAATGTCTTGAAAACCAATGGTAAATATTTGATTTGTGAGAGAAGGCGGACAAAAACCAAATATTTCATGTTTCCAAGAAAATTAAAAATACATTTCATTTGAAAATAAGTTATTAATTTTGCGAGGGGGAGTAATTGGGGTTGCTGAACAAAAAAATATAATCAATTACCCTAGAATGGACTTATGACAGTCTCTGCAGAAGATAGGGAAAGTGGAAAAACATTCCAATTCATGACGACATAATTATGTACAAAAATGGCAGAACTAATTTGCCAAATTGGTATAAAAACCTTACGGCTGGCACTATTCCCAGCAGTTACTCGACAATATTGAAATAGTAAAAAACGAACATTAAAAATTTAAATTCGGGCAACATGCGTTTCACAAGTTCCATTGTTTTCATCAGTGTTTGCCTGGCTATGGCCATGGCCAATACCCAGGTCCTTAACAAGTTACCGGCTAATTTGAATTTCTTGGATTTCATGACCAGTTCCACAAGCAACATTGAAGCCAATCCCGAACAATCGATGGCCTGTTTCAGCTACTATGTTCCACTTATTAATGAAATCGCTCAAACCTATGCCGCTGAATTGGCCGATTGCAGCAATGTTGCCACCCAAGCCGAAGCGAATGCTGAAGCCGCTACTCTGGACATCCGTAATACCTTTGCCACTGCTGTAAATTCGTCCTGTGCTGCTCTCGTTCAATGTCCCCAAGCTGGTACCGTTGAAGATATTTTCCAATGTTACATTAATCAGGTATGATGAATATAACCTCGACAAAGAAAAGCAAATCAATTATAATTTTAAATTCCTCTCTATTTATCAGGGAACTGATGAATCCAAGATTTTCTATAGCCTCTCTGCCAATGCCACCATGCAATTGTCCGATTTTGTTGAGCTAATTACTGAAATCAAGAGCGAATTAGATGTCTGCAATACTCAAGCTGAGGTTAAATACGAAAAAGATTCCGCAGTTGTTTACAGCAATTTGAATAGCTGCATTTTGGGCCAAAGTGCTGTACCCACCACCACCATTGAACCAATCACCACTACAACTGTATCATCGTCCAGTGAGGCTCCCGTACCTTCGACCACTGGCGTATCTTCGTCCACTGACGCATCTTCGACCACTACCGTTTCTTCGACCTCTCCCGTGTCTTCGACCACTGGCGTATCTTCGACCACAACTACTGTCGCCAATGATACTGCTTAAAGTCTGATAAATTTTGAAACGTGTTTCTCTTCGAGGTTCTCCAAGGCCGTTCGAACAAAAATGATCCGGAATTAAATGATGAAAATATTTGGAACAATTGTATATTATATCACACAATATCTGTAGGTTTTAAAAAAAATAAAATATTTAAAGTGCATTGAAATTTATAATAGCATGTTATGATGTCAATAACAATAACTTCATTATCGGCAGATGTTTCCAAAAAAGCTTAGAGTCTTGCTGCCTTTTTGGGGATTTCATATCGAAAGATAAGAAAATTAGGAAGTCATTAAATACCAAATTCCAGCACCAATCAATTTCCTATTTAAATTTCAGGGCACGTGCAAATAAAATAGAAAATGTGTAGGAAAGTAAAGTCAGGCGGTGCTGATCATGTGATAGCCTTGTTCATTCCGCATTTTTGCGGATATACAAATCAATCAAATTACATATTCCGTGAAAATGTTATCTACTTTTTGGACTAAGTTCAAACTACCGTTATGTTAATATCGACAACAATTCAAATATTTAGAATTTTTTAGATACAAAATATCAGACATATTTTATTAGTAAAAACGTGTTCAGAAAAGCCGAACTCCACAACAATTCCTTAAATACCGAATATATGGGGGGCTACACTATTTGACATGAGGCGTTGCCAGATTGAAATTGCCCAAAGTGTTGTGAATCTAATTCTGTTACTATTTTATTCAAGTATATGACTAGAAATGTTGACTTTCTCCCTCAAAAACTTGTAATTGGGTCTATACAGTAGTTATCGGATATAAGAAACTCAAAAAAGCCAGAGATTTCTTTCTTATATGCATTTTTTTGTATATGGAATTATCGGATATAAGAAAGTTTTTTCTTATAAGCCTATATACGGAAACTGCGGCTAAACTTTGGAAAATATAGATAGGTGGGCGGTGCAGTTATATGGGGCCAGACCAAAATATGGGCCGATGCCATTTTTAATATCAAACATTCATGGATTCTACGAGAATTTCCATACCCAATTCCTGTTCTACACAATAATTCTCATTCACTTCGTAGTACCCATGGCATAATTACAGAAGGTAGTCTCATTTGAGAATTAGATCATGGCAATCCTTATTAATTTGGAACTCATCTATCAATTTAAAATAATATGAAAAATAAATTCATTAAAATTTTATATATTTCGATTGACATATTTTCAATAAATTAAACAAAATATATTTTCTGAAGCTGAACATTGCTCTCAAGATTTACCATGGTTGTTACATCTTACATTTTTAAGTTTTAGATGCAGGTAACTTCAAAACATTTATACATAAATATAAATTATGTAGCAATTTTTGCCACAGAACACATGATATGCGTATATTTCGAAGGAAGATATTTTCATTTAAATTTTGAAAGCTGAATACTGTCAAAGGGAAATTTATGAAAAAATTGGAAACATATGACTGCATTTCACTTTTCCTTGCCGAAGTGGTCGATCTCGGACGTTAACGAACTGGGAGTGACGATGAAGTATGGCTCCTCTTGAATACTGGTAAATGTTAGCAACGTTTCGGCCTCACTTTTTGCCAGCTCTACACCCTTGTCAGCTCCCCGCGCTTTGCAAGCTCATAGCTAGCTTCCCGCCAGCTCACCATTAATAACCCCTAACAGATCACGAACGAGCCGACATCAGCTAGTCGTGTACCTCCGAGACGAGTGTAACTAGCCGATTAGCAAGGAGCCGACATCACTTGGCCGAGTATCCTCAAGCCAACGGTAACCAGCCGTCCATTAACGATCAGTTCTTCAATACCCAGCGACCAATTCCATTATTAAGAAGCCAAATTAAACGGCATATAAATTAGAATTTTTACCGGGTTAACCTACTTTATGAGGATTTATTTGACATATATTCCATGGAATTGGCAGTTGAAACCCACTGGGTTAACGAAATCCAGTACACTGTGAACGAACTATAAGCCTATTTCTATACAAACAATTATTCGTATTGTAAGAATATTATAATAACAAAATTGTAATTGTAATTATACCGTACACAACTATGTTGTCAGGGTAGCTTTGCGCAGCCCCATGAGTTTGTAACACTGTGAAATATTGGTCCTAGGCCCACCTTAAAGTATCCCGATCGTCATATCTCGACTAGTTGAGTCGATATAGACATGTGTGTCCGTCCGTCGGTCCATTATAATTTGTTAACACGATACAGACCACAGTTATGGGCCAATCTTCACGAAATTTTGCATGTAGGATGGGTTCTGGCCAATGAAGACCCCTATTGTTTTTGGGAAAGATCGGTTAATATGTAGGGGATGAAATGTACAAAAACTTTATTTTTATCTGACTTTCTGGTTGCTCCAGAGGCCGCAATTATGGCCCAAACATCGTGAATTTGTACATGGAGAAGAGGATCGGGCAAAGTAATAAGCATGCCGGTTTTGATAAAGATCGATTATTATTTAGCGGGTCAAATGGACGCTGAATTTTGTGTGGAAAATGACAAAAATTGTAATCAATGGTGTATATATGTACTCCTGAGGGACATAAACCGAGAAGTTGATAGTATATCCAAGAGGAGTGGTTGACCTTTAAATTGAGACCAATTACATTGTCGTATGTACCCGGATAGGGGAGTTACACTTAAATATTTACAGGTGCGTACGTATTCATATATTATTTAGTGACCCATTACCACACTAGTGGGCTGATCCCTTTGAAATTTTCCACGAGAGTCCAGGTATGGTCAAGGATAACGCCTGTAATTTTGGTTGATCAGATGATCAGATAAAAACTTTGGGATGAATTGGACCGAAAAATTAATTTATTTCAAGTCGATCTATAGGCCACACTATTTGACATGAGGCGTTGCCAGATTGAAATTGCCCAAAGTGTTGTGAATCTAATTCTGTTACTATTTTATTCAAGTATATGACTAGAAATGTTGACTTTCTCCCTCAAAAACTTGTAATTGGGTCTATACAGTAGTTATCGGATATAAGAAACTCAAAAAAGCCAGAGATTTCTTTCTTATATGCATTTTTTTGTATATGGAATTATCGGATATAAGAAAGTTTTTTCTTATAAGCCTATATACGGAAACTGCGGCTAAACTTTGGAAAATATAGATAGGTGGGCGGTGCAGTTATATGGGGCCAGACCAAAATATGGGCCGATGCCATTTTTAATATCAAACATTCATGGATTCTACGAGAATTTCCATACCCAATTCCTGTTCTACACAATAATTCTCATTCACTTCGTAGTACCCATGGCATAATTACAGAAGGTAGTCTCATTTGAGAATTTGATTGCAAATTTGATAGCAAACATTTTTAATTTGGAACTCATCTATCAATTTAAAATAATATGAAAAATAAATTCATTAAAATTTTATATATTTCGATTGACATATTTTCAATAAATTAAACAAAATATATTTTCTGAAGCTGAACATTGCTCTCAAGATTTACCATGGTTGTTACATCTTACATTTTTAAGTTTTAGATGCAGGTAACTTCAAAACATTTATACATAAATATAAATTATGTAGCAATTTTTGCCACAGAACACATGATATGCGTATATTTCGAAGGAAGATATTTTCATTTAAATTTTGAAAGCTGAATACTGTCAAAGGGAAATTTATGAAAAAATTGGAAACATATGACTGCATTTCACTTTTCCTTGCCGAAGTGGTCGATCTCGGACGTTAACGAACTGGGAGTGACGATGAAGTATGGCTCCTCTTGAATACTGGTAAATGTTAGCAACGTTTCGGCCTCACTTTTTGCCAGCTCTACACCCTTGTCAGCTCCCCGCGCTTTGCAAGCTCATAGCTAGCTTCCCGCCAGCTCACCATTAATAACCCCTAACAGATCACGAACGAGCCGACATCAGCTAGTCGAGTACCTCCGAGATGAGTGTAACTAGCCGATTAGCAAGGAGCCGACATCACTTGGCCGAGTATCCTCAAGCCAACGGTAACCAGCAGTCCATTAACGATCAGTTCTTCAATACCCAGCGACCAATTCCATTATTAAGAAGCCAAATTAAACGGCATATAAATTAGAATTTTTACCGGGTTAACCTACTTTATGAGGATTTATTTGACATATATTCCATGGAATTGGCAGTTGAAACCCACTGGGTTAACGAAATCCAGTACACTGTGAACGAACTATAAGCCTATTTCTATACAAACAATTATTCGTATTGTAAGAATATTATAATAACAAAATTGTAATTGTAATTATACCGTACACAACTATGTTGTCAGGGTAGCTTTGCGCAGCCCCATGAGTTTGTAACACTGTGAAATATTGGTCCTAGGCCCACCTTAAAGTATCCCGATCGTCATATCTCGACTAGTTGAGTCGATATAGACATGTGTGTCCGTCCGTCGGTCCATTATAATTTGTTAACACGATACAGACCACAGTTATGGGCCAATCTTCACGAAATTTTGCATGTAGGATGGGTTCTGGCCAATGAAGACCCCTATTGTTTTTGGGAAAGATCGGTTAATATGTAGGGGATGAAATGTACAAAAACTTTATTTTTATCTGACTTTCTGGTTGCTCCAGAGGCCGCAATTATGGCCCAAACATCGTGAATTTGTACATGGAGAAGAGGATCGGGCAAAGTAATAAGCATGCCGGTTTTGATAAAGATCGATTATTATTTAGCGGGTCAAATGGACGCTGAATTTTGTGTGGAAAATGACAAAAATTGTAATCAATGGTGTATATATGTACTCCTGAGGGACATAAACCGAGAAGTTGATAGTATATCCAAGAGGAGTGGTTGACCTTTAAATTGAGACCAATTACATTGTCGTATGTACCCGGATAGGGGAGTTACACTTAAATATTTACAGGTGCGTACGTATTCATATATTATTTAGTGACCCATTACCACACTAGTGGGCTGATCCCTTTGAAATTTTCCACGAGGGTCCAGGTATGGTCAAGGATAACGCCTGTAATTTTGGTTGATCAGATAAAAATTTTGGGATGAATTGGACCGAAAAATTAATTTATTTCAAGTCGATCTATAGGCCACAAACACAAAGCCGAACAACACAACCCACGGTGAAGGGAATCTGGACAAGTAATTAGAAGGGCTGTACTGAATATTAGTAATATTTGTTGACCTCCAGTCAAGAGGGTACAACTATCACGAAATATTGCCCAGGCTCGGAAAAAATCCGCAGAAAGTTAGAGTTTTGTGGTAGTTGTGCAGGGTATAGTATGATCGGCTCCGTCCAAATATACAGCACCGCTCACTGGGTTTTCCTTAAGGTCTGTGTAAGGACGACTGTGAATAGCGAGTTCATGCCCTTAGGACCCTATCTCAGTACAAAATAGTCACATTTCACAAAAGAAGTAGGATAAGTTTTATAAAAATATTCCTCATTCGGTTAGAAGGAATACTGGTAATATCATGTCTTCATGAAATTAGTAGTTATTAGCAACAAAATCATCACATCATAACTCATCTCCATAAGTAATGTTCCACCATCCCACATATTGTCGCACAGTGTAATTAGGAGAGTCTTCTGTATATAAGTCCATTTTTTTGGTATATTCATTTTTAGATATTGTGAAGGCCACAGCTGTTTTTTTTGATTTCTCACAGGATAAAAAATCTCTTGGTGGAAAAATCTGTTTGCAGTGCCATGTTTTGACAATGCTCTCATATAAGGCCCTTCAGATTGTAAATTTTATTTTGAGTTTCTAGCCGTATTGACTAATACATAGCTACTAATATAGACGGAAAATTTGTCCGCACTGTGGTACGGTGTAGGAAAAGAAACGATAGAACTCATAGCAACTTTGAGGATATACACAGAATCACTTTCGTAGTCGACCGCTTGTCCATAAATTATTGCAAAGGTACAGGTCGGATTTATGATCCGAAAGATATTAAATTTGGCACAGTTTATTTATTTGTCCGATTTGATGATGCAATAATAAGGTCATGTACCTTTGTTTTTATCTCGATTATCTGTCAATTTTTTCCATATAATATTTCAAAAGGTTGGCAACACTGCACAACGAATTCAAGTAGAAATTACCCATTTTGGACTGTTCCTGTACTACAAGAATCTACTACTTTTTACTACGATAAGAAAATTTCCTTTATGATATCGAACATAATAGCAATATTGAGTAGATTCTTTCAGTACGGGAACAGGCCATATGACAGTTAATCAAGACATCAGCTGCGCTAAATGGACTACCTATTCATTGTGCCATGGTTCGTCCCAGAGATTATATTAATCCCGACACAGCTTCGATTGCGATGAAAGTTTGCTCAGTGCGCTGCAGTATATCGATACAGGGTGAGATGAAAAAATGCAACCAACTTTAGACTGCTGTCATTGCTAAGCCACTCGTCCGAAAGCTGTTAAAATGTTTCCAGTGACAGCTCGTTATATTGTTTACAAGCGTACAAAAGCATTTTGGTAAGAATTTTCCAGAAAAAAATTATTCGTGATGGAACAGTAAGAAAATAGACTGAAAAGAGCTAAAGAGCATGGCCGAAAGTGGTAAACTGCCGAATTTGGTTTTCTTCGATGAGAAAACATTCATTGTCCAGCAGTTTGTAAACAAACAAAATGATCGTGTTAACATGCCAAAGAGGCCAGCTGAAAAATGTGAACCTTCGGTTGGCCACCAAAACTAAAGCGCCGGCCATGGTGATGGTTTGGGCCGCCATAATAGCCGTTGGTAGCTATCGCTCGTATTAATCGAATATCATCAGAATAAATGCTAAATATTATCGCGAAAATATTCTGGAGGGTGTATTAAAGCCTTGGGCACGCAAACATTTTGGCCGCAGACCTTGGACATTCCAGCACGACCATCTTGAGTGCGATGGTGGACGCAGCACCCAAGAATGGTTACAAAATGACGTTCCTCGCTTCATTTCCACCGCACAATGGCCACCAACACCTGATACCAATCCGTTGGACTATTGTGTCTGGAGTATTTTAGAAAGCAAGGTTGGCACAAAAAAATACCAAAGTGTCGATCACCTCAATCAAACGCTTCGCTGGGAATGAGCCCAAATACCGCAGAGCAATAATCGGGCAGCGTGTGATGGTTTCATTGGCCGTTTGAAGACCATAATTAGCGCCAAAGGTGACCCATTCGAACAAATCTAAACTTTTTCTAAAATTTGACGCTATTTCCGTAATTTTTGCTTTCATTCAATAAAATTAAAAAAAGTGTAAAAATTATGGCGCTTGACTTTGTTGCAGTTTTTTTTTATCTCACCCTGTAGTGTATACCATGAATGGTATAAATTTTGCATAGATTGCCGAATGACATGTGTATAATATATAGATTGAAGTCGGTTCACATATGGCAAATACAATTTTTTTTCAAATAGTCGGCATACGACTTTTGTATTTTTCTCGGTGGTTTTAGTTGTATTATTTGGTTTTATATTTATTTGATAATCTGAATCTTATTTAATTTTTTCCCCGATTCAATTTAATGTTGGTATATTTGTCACTCCAGAATTCTGTAGAAAACAATTTTTTAAATCCAAATATGCCGTTGCAACATTTTCCACATATTTATCTTGCAAATTGATAATCTGATATATTTTTTAGGGATTCTTTGGTGTCCCATTTACATTTTTTAAATCGGACGAAAATATATACGTAGCCTGAGTATTACAATCGATTTTTTCGCCCATAAGCTGCCGCAGAATTTCTTCAAATCGAATTAGCTGTTGATTGGCGGAGGTGAATATCTCATCTAAAATGTTTGCACCATTTAAGGACTACGAGAACAAGAAAAAAAATATATATTAAATTAATTTTCCAACAATATAATTACTCATGATTACCACTTACCTCAATAATATAACACTGGAAAATATTTGCCACTTCTAATGATGGTTGTTGACACTGTTGGAGGGCTGTGCAAAAAATTTCGACTTTTTCCGATAACTCTTCTTGTGGATCACTTGCGGCCACTTCAGCTGCTAATTTCATTTGTTGAGATGTTTCGGCACATTTTTTCAAATCGGACGAATAGTTTTGCGAAATTTCACTTATTTTCTGAACATATTCATTTAAACAGATGGTATTTGGTTCATGATTTACATGGACAATAGGACTGACTAACGAAATGGTCTTAAGATCTACATTTTCGGTATTTGCCAAAGTGTAACCAAGGCTAGTGACAGTCAATACAAGTATGTTCAGATTCATAACGTTGAAAATTTGGTTTTCAATAATAAAATAACAACATATTTTAAATTGTTAAGTAATTTGTTTTTTGAAGTTTTTGATAACGGCGCCAATTTGTTTTAGGCTTTCACCAATCGTAGGCGTGGGGTATGTGTACCTTAATGACGACATGGGAATTTGATTTATTAGCTTTTGCTATCAATTTGCTTTTTCAATGTTATCCAAATATTTTTGTTTTTTTTTTCTTCTGTCGGTAAGTTATGCGAAAATGATATATTAAATACATATGGTAAGTAACAAGTAAAAACCAGTAAGGATGGGGAAAAAGTCCGACGAAACCGACTATATGAAACGCTACAGAAGTTTTGGGTATGATAGAACTTTGGAATGATGGAGAATATATAAAGTTTGACCCGGCCGAATTTAGCTACGATTTTACTTGTTGTAATAAAAACTTATTTGGATGACGTAGGGGATGATATATATCAGGCACCGGCTCAATTGCCTATAACATGGCAAAGCCCAGGCTTTCTCTTTCATCTCAATTGTGGGCACTGACCTCCCCGCGGTGTCACCTGTCACCATCATCCGTTGAAATAGTGAGATGACATGTGCCACGAGTTCGCCCATAATGAGTGAGGCGTCGGGTTAGTGGCTCACACTCGGAAAACACCTGTTACCATGAAGAGGCAACGGAAAAGAAAACCAAACCCCTCCAATGTTGACGATCTGCGAATCTGTACTTGTAATATGCGAACGTTGTACAGAACAGGCGCAGTTTTCGCTTTGGCGGATGTACTCAAGAAATACAAAGCCGATATTATTGCGGATTCATGGTTAAAATGGGAATAAAACACTTCGTCTCCAAATTCACTCATGTATATGAACGAATTGCTATAATCCGTTTAAAAGTGAACTTTTTCTACATCAGTCTTATTTGTGGCCATGCTCCGACGAAATACAAAGATGAGCAGACTAAAGACATTTTACGAGCGCCTAGAAGCAGCATATGACCGCTGTCCTGAACATGACATTAAAATTCTGATAAGAGATGATGTTTTGGTCCCACCGTAGTAGTTAGCAGCACCAGATTCAAGCATCTCGATATAGACAAGTCCACCTGGATTTCTGCAGATCAAGCAACGAGAAATCAAATTGACCATGTTGTGATAGAAGGCAGTGTTTTAGACGTTCGATCGATACGAGGAACGAATATCGATTTGGACCATTACCTTGTGGCAGCCAAGGTATGCATCAGTCTTAATGTAGCAGCAAAGGTGCGATCTAACACAACACGGAAACTCGACGTCGAAAAGCTGCAAACACAACAGGTAGCCGAGGCCTACTCCGCTCAACTTACCCATCTGCTTGAAGAAAGCTCTTCTTGTCCCGATAATAGTATAGAAGGACAATGGCAAAGAATTGCCCACTCCCTACAAACTGCAGCAAAATTAACACTTGGGTACCAAAAACCACCACCATGGTATGACCAGGAGTGTCGTAAAGTTACTGATGTGAAAAAGCAGCGTATAGTGCAACCCTGCAGGCAGTAGCAACACGTAACGTGATGGAGAATTATCGGGAGAAAAGGAGAGAGAGGAGAAACCCCTATTTAAGAAAAAGAAGAAATAACAAGAACAACCCGAGCGTGAGCAAATCGAGATGTACAGAAGTCAGAATAAAGTCCGGAAATTTTACCAACGAATAAAACACCAAATCGAAGGCTTTGTTGCAGACATATTCTCCTATAGAGATGACAATGGAAACCTGGGATCGGATACAGATAGCGTGTTGAGGATCTGTAAGGAATATTTTCAAAAGCGTCTGGTATCAAATAGTGGCGTTGAAGAAGATACCCCAGAAACAATAAGAGATGATGGTATGGAGTGTATACCACCTAGCCAAGATGAGGTCAGAATAGCAATTAATCGACTGAAGAACAATAAAGCAGAAGGTACCGATGGATTACCAGCCGAACTATTCAAGACCGGTGTTCAGATGCTGGTTAGAAGCATGCACCAGCTGATTAGTACAATTTGACTAGAGGAATGCATACCCAATGATTGGATCCTCAGCATCCTTTGTCAAAAAAGGAGACAAAACGGTATGTGCCAATTACAGATGAATAAGTCTCCTTCCCATCGCATGTAAAGTGCTATCCAGGGTGCTGTGTGAACGACTGAAGCCAATGGTCCATGACATTATTGACCCATAAATCCACCATTGACCAGATTTTCACTCTGGAAAATACCCACGAAGAACACATCGAAACATTCCACCTATTCGTCGAATATAAAGCCGCATTCGAGGTTTTTAATATATATATATCGCCATAACTGACTGATTTAACGATTCATCAACGCCCAGACGAAACGGCTGAAGCTTGAATCTTGAAATTTTGGGTGAGGGTTACTCTTGGTCCAAAGGTGACAGATAAGGCTGGGTTTTTGGAAATTCTAGTACGAACGGCACGAAAAGTACTAAGTGTGATACTATTTGCATTTGGCGAACCGGTAGAGCTAGATCTCTGAAATTTGGATTGGTGGTCGCTGATGGAGTGTAGGATAGGTGTAGCAAAAGGTTTTTGGAAATTCGAACTATAACTATCCGAAAAGTACTAAAATGTACTTAATTTGGTACAAATTTGTAGCATTTGAATGGATAGAGCTAAAAACTTGAATTGCGAATTCGGGTTGAGATGTAGAGTCTATTTAAGGAGATGGTTATGAACGCGTGTACTCAAGTGTACGAAAAGTACTATATGGTACTATATTTGGTACAAATTTAATCTATACTTATGAAAGAGTAAAGTTATTGGCTGACTGATTTAACGATTCATCAACGCCCAGACGAAACGGTTGAAGCTAGAATCTTCAAATTTTAGATGAGGGTCACTCTAGGTCCAAAGGTGTCAGATAAGGCTTGGTTTTTGGAAATTCGTACTAGAACGGTACGAATTATATGGTATCATTTGTATTTGGCGAACCAGTTGAGCTAGAACTCTGAAATTTGGATTGAGGGTCACTGATGGTGTGTAGAAAAGATGTAGCAACGGGCTATTTGGAATTTCGAACTATAAGTATCCGAAAAGTACTGAAATGTACTAAATTTTGTACATTTTCGTAGCATGTGAATTGATTGAGATAAAAACTTGAAATTTGAAATGCAAATTAAGGTTGAGAAGTAGGGTCGATATGAGGAGACTTTGGAAAGCGTGTACTCATGTGAACGAAAAGTACTATGTGGTACTATATTTGGTACAAATTTGATTTGGAGGTACAAATCGAGCTGGAATCCTGAAAATTTAAAAAAAAACATTACCGTCGGAGTGTAGGATTGTGTACGAAAAGTACTAAATCGTACCTCAATTGGTACAACTTGAATTTAGGCGAACCGATAGAGCTGGAACAATGAAATTTGGAGTCAGGATCACTGTGGAGAGGTATGATTGAAATGTGTAGGAAGTTTTAGAAATTTGTACTAATGCGTACTAAATTTGGTATAATTTAAATTGTGGGTGAAGCGATAAAGTTGAAATCATGACAGTTTAATTTAGGATCACTGTGTTGGATTGGGGTATGTATGTAAGAATCTTTGGAAATTGGTACTATTGTGTACTAAATTTTGTACAATTTGAATTGTGGGTGAACCGATAGAGTTTGAATCCTGAAACTTGGATTTAGGATGACTACTGTGTACTAAATTTGGTACAATTTGAATTGTGGGTGTTTTGATGTAGAATCACTGTGGTGGTGTAGAATTGGGGTATGTATGGAGATTTGGAAATTGGTACTACTTTGTACTAAATTTAATATAATTTAAATTGTGGGTGAACTGATAGAGTTGGAATCCTAAAAGTTTAATTTAGCATCAGTGTGGGGGTGTAGGATTGGGGTATGTAGGAAGTTTTAGAAATTGGAACTACTGTGTACTAAATTTGGTACAATTTGAATTGTGGGTGAACCGATAGAGTTGGTACCCGGAAATTTGGATTTAGGATCACAGTGGAGGTGAAGGATTGGGTTATGTAGGAAGTTTTGAAAATTTGTACTAAATTTGGTACTATTTGAATTGCCAGTGAACCGATAGAGTTAGAATCCTGAAACTTGGATTTAGGATCACTGTGGGGGTGTAGGTTTGGGTTAAGTCGGAAGAACAATTAGTACAATTTGAATTGTGGGTGAACAAATAGAGTTGAAATCCTGAAATTTGAATTTGGAATCATTGTGGAGGTGTAGGATCGGGGTATGCAGGAAGTTTTGTTGGATGGTTGAGAAGGGTACTTATGGAAATAATGTGAATTTTGGTGAGCTCGAATCATGAAATTTGGTACTAACTGGTACTCAAAATCAATTTATAGTCGATATTAATGTGTGGATTGTTTAGTTTTTCTGACATATGCAGTTTTCTGTGAATATAAAATAATATGTTAATACATGTTTAAATATTACCCACATTCGCTAACGAAGTAGCGGGTATATGCTAGTTTAATTAATAAAAAGAAAACTTTATCCATCTTTTTGAATCACAATAAACTTGATCGAAAACTTTATGTCGCTTATTTGCTGCAAGGCCGGCATAAATCAAAAATCGTTCAGATGAATATCTCCTGCACACTCTGAAAGAGACGCTGTAGTAGTTCCTCGGTTAGTAAATTGAAAATTGAAATCACATTTTATGCAAAAGGCGGTAGGGTATACCAGAGTTTTCTTTGTACATTTGGTAGACTTTAAACCATCAATAATGAACTTGAACGGACAGTAATTTATTTGACTTTCTATAATTGATAACTTGATATTGTGGGAAAACATCGTTGAAAACGGAGGTTTTGGTAAAAAAAATGTTTACAAACTATGGTGTCATTGTATTAGAAAAAAATATTTAGATTTGTATACCCTCAGCCTCTAAAAAATGGTCAATATGTTGGTGTAAATTATATTTATAATATCATGCGAACGGATAATCCACTCATTCTGTTGCCACCCCCCTCAAAGGGTCAACATATTCAATAATTATACCCTCAGCCTTATGGTTAATGAGGGTATATGTATTTGTGCTGAATTTGGAGTCGATTTACAGATGTCTGTCCGCCCGTATGTCCGTCTGTGTACGAACAATATTTCGAAGAATGATACTCTCCAATACAATAATACTCTCCAAGCTCAGTTTTGATGGCAATAAAAATCGGTTCATTTGATTGTTAAAACTTAAATGTTATTAATAAACTAGTGTCTACTAGAACTATCGAAATACTACTAAGATAACTGAGCTAACACTACTATTATTTTCAACATTATTTTTATTTCAATTACTCAACTGTCACTGATAAAAACGTCGAGTATTTCGTTTTTTTTGCTTTTGAGATGCCGACAATATTTATCATGCATAAATTGCCTCATTATTAACCGCTGCGTCCACTTAGTTCTTAAGAGCTTAAAAATCGATAAAAATAATTTTGGACACATTAAAAATAAATCACGGCGAAATAAAAATCTAATCTTGAGATAATTAAAATTTTGTTTTTAAATTTGTATGAATGAATTTTTATTATGCTAGTATTTTTTTAAGTGTACCTTTTTATGTACTTAGGCCCACACTTTTAATACCCTACAATCCAGGGTATTACGTCTAACATGCAAGGACAATATTAAACATTTGTATACCCTTCACCACAGTGTGGTACAGGATATTATGTCTTTGTGCATATGTTTGTAACAGGCAAAAATAATCGAGATAGACCCATGGTTCCTTTTGAGAATATGCATAGAATACACTTTCTTAGTCGATTTATGCATGTCCGTCTGTCCGTCCGTCCGTCCATGTGTTTTTGTTAACAAAGTACAGGTCGCATTTTTGATCCGATTTCGATGAAATTTGGCACAGGTCACTTAATTGGCCCAAGGACGAACCCAATTGAAAATGGGAAAAATCAGTTCAGATTTAGATATAGCTCCCATATATATTTTCGTCCGATGTATGGTAAATGGTACACCAAAGCCCCTATATATCTTTCGATTTGCACGAAATTTGGCATAGGGTACTGAATTAGGTCCAGAATGATGCGTGCTAAGTTTCGTGAAAATCGGTTCAGATTTAGATATACCTTCAATATATATTTTCGACTGATTTAATTTAATTTGACACAAATATTGGCCGATCGGCACACAATGTACTGTTACTATAACCTTTCGTGTGTCAAGTTTTCTTGAAATTGGTTCAGATGTACATATACCTTCTATATATATTTTCGTCCGATTTTAAATAAATGGTACACTAAAGGCCCATACAGACCCATACACGTACAGAAATTAATACAAATTAATATCTAGCAAGTTTCTCTGAAATTGGTTCAGATTAGCTTCCATATAAAATTTCGACCTATTCATGTTGACTGTACACCAAATAATCGCCTTAGAAAAGGCGACGTCTGTTAGGACGATTGAAATAATTTTATTTAAAAAATCCACCCCTTTAACCGTTAATGGTTCTTGAAAAATATTCTTTTTTACTTAAGGGAACCCCCCCCCCATTCTCGATTTTTTATTTTTAAGATTTTAAATGGGCTGGTAAATGAATACCAATGCATGTTAAGGTTTGTAACTTTGCACATATATATTTGAAGATTTAAAAAGGAAGAAAAATAATTTACAAAAAATGTTTGTTGTTGTTTTGTTGTTGTTTTTTGTGATCAAAGAAAAGTCCTTATTTTTGATGGCGGGCATGATAACTCCTCACTGGAACATCGGAATCCGAAAATTCCAACGGTGTTAGAAAGAGTACATGTCTGGCTCTCGTATGAACTAGGATTATTGACTTCGCTCTAAAATTAACAAAATGGCAGACCTTTGAAAAAATATTTTTGGAAAATCGCCCATTTTTTACCAAAAACCTAGTTAAAAAAATAAGGAAGATTTTCACCGATTGGCTTTATCCTAGTTCATACGATAGCTATACACTCACAGAGAAACGTGTAAAAATTTGAAATCGATTGGGTTATTAGTTTTTGAGTTATCGTGCCCGCCATTCGCAAAAAAATGTTTAGAGAAAAACGTGTTTAAAGTTTGAGAAACCCTTCAGCCGTCACTTGATGCTGACACAATAAATTGGCTATATCTTCAAGAGTTCTTGAGATTTTCACTTGAAATTTTGCAGGGACATTCTTGAATTAGTGTAGATTGGAATTAAGTCAACAAAAATTTTGACCCCGAGAATGGGGGGGGGGTCCCCTTAAGGGTGCAGAAAATATCTTTGAGGTTCCAAAATATAAATATTAACTTTCGTGTATGACTCAAACGAATATATGTGTCATTCGAACAACAAGGAAAATATGTAATTAAAATTGCTATCTCTATTAAAATCATGAATAGAAATTTCGACAATTATTTTGAAGATAAAGTGACAAGAATTTATGTTTTTTAATGACATCACAGATTTTGACCAGCAGATTTACTATAAAAGCTTCAGTTATATGAAATATGTGTTAATACTTCAAATTACTTCCTCTAAGTATCCATTATACAATTTTTTACGGAAAGTCTATAACCTTATAACTACAAAAAATGAGCTTCACAAATCCCGTATTAACTTTTCTCGTCTGGTGTATCTTTTTGACATGGGTCAGTGGTCAACCCCTAGTCAAATCTCCACTCGTAGATTTGGATTTGTTAAAATTCATGACAAATTCCCGCAATACCTTGCAATCTAATCCTGATCAATCGATGCAATGTTTCAATTACTATATTCCGAAAATCAATGAAATTGCCGAGAATTATGCTGAGGATTTAAACAAGTGTACTAAGGCATTTGAAGAGGCACAAAAAGCTGCAGAAGATACAACACTGGAGCAGCGCCAGGATTTGGCACAATCGGTGGATACAGTGTGTGAAACATTAAACAAATGTCAGGATGCAACGACAGCGCAGGATGTATTCCAATGTTATATTACAGAGGTTAGTGAGAATTTTCTGCAAATAATTTCACGTAACCGAATATAATAATGTTGTTCATATTCCTTCCTATAGGGTTCCAATCAAGCTAAGTTATTATATGGTGTCTCCACCAAGGCCACAATGCAGCTGACAGACTTTGTGGAATTATTACGTCGCATAAAAAGTGAAGAGACCGTCTGTAATACTCAGGCCAAGGTAAAATATGAACAAGATTCTGCCGCAGCATATGCCGATTTGAACAGCTGCATCTTGGGTAACTCAAATATCCCGTCTTCTACAACTACCACAACAACAACTGAGAATCCAACAACGCCCTCTACGCCATCATCATCATCTGAAATGCCAAATGTGACTGAAAATCCTTCCATACCAGAAGACATCAAACCTGAGGAAGATCTTTATGAAAACCGAAAGGGGTTGATTAATTTATTGATTTAAAAAATCATGTCATAAGTAATGTGTTATATTGATTATTAGATCCTTTTAAATGGGATATATTTTTTTTAATTTTTTTATTACTGTATGTTTACTTTTTTTGAGCGAAATAAAAACGTGACCCTTAGATTGTGTCTTTTAATATTAATAGCTAATAGTTTCGGATAAAATTCTAATAGACTCTAGATTTAAGTCTTTTATAGATGGAATATATTTTGAATGTAGTTTACACAAAGTCTAAATAAATGCAGGTCTTCTTAGAGAGCAATTCTTTTATAAACGGAAAATTTTTAAAGTTCTTCTTCATCCTGAGGGTACCCTACAAACAGAAACATGCAAATACTTTTTAAGTTCTCAACTATTTTAAACTTGTCATTCCGTAAGTGATCAGAATAGAGTTCTATGTCTATTTAATGGCGATAACGATAGAGCTCGCTCTAACATTGCGAGTTCTTAATTTTTCCTACCAAAATTTCTCAATATTGGTCCGCTTTTTAAGATGACTCTTACATAACAGTACCAGTCAGATTGCGGTGTTTTAAGGTGACGTTTTAAAAAATTAACTCCAATTTTTATATTTGAAACCAGTAAGGAAAGTAGTAAAGTCGGACGGAGCCGACTATATGATACCCTTCACCACTTTGGGTATATTCAACAGATGAATCCAAACAGACGTCGCATTTTTAAAGGACCAGCAAAATGAAATTGGATCCATAAACATGTCATTCTGCAACCTATACTAATTTCTTTCATTTGGTCAGATAAAGAAGCTATATCTAAATCTGAACCGATTTCAACGATTTTAGGAAATTTAACACACATCATTCTAGGCCTAATTCATTACGCTGTGCCATATTTCGTGCAAACCGAAAGATATATAGGGACTTTGGTAGTACCATTTACATAAATCGGACGAAAATATATATGGGAGCTATATCTAAATCTGAACCGATTCTCACAAAACTCAGCACAAATCATTCTGCACTTTATACAGAACGCTCTGCCAAATTTCATGCAAATCGAATGATATATAGGGACTTTGGTGCACCATTTACGTAAAATCGGACGAAACTATATATGGGAGCTATATCTAAATCTGAACCGATTTTCACGAAACTTAGCACACATCATTCTAGACTTAATTGAATACGATATGCTAAATTTCGTGCAAATCGAAAGACATATAGGGACTTTGATTGACCATTTACATTAAATCGGACGAAAATATGTATGGGAGCTATATCTAAATCTGAACCGATTTTCAGGAAAATTAACGCACATCATTCTATACTTCATTCATTACGCTGTGCCAAATTTCGTGCAAATCGAAAGATATATAGGGATTTTGGTGCACCATTTACATAAAATCGGACGAAACTATATATGGGAGCTATATCTAAATCTGAACCAATTTTTATGAAACTCAGCACATATCATTCTAGGGCTAATTCATTGCGCTGTGTCAAATTTCGTGCCAATCGAAAGATATATAGGGACTTCGGTGGAGGAAAATATATATCTAAATCTGAACCGATTTTCTCCAATTTCAATAGGGTTCTTCTTTGGGCCAAATAAGTAACATGTGCCAAATTCCATCCAAATCGGATCATAAATGCGACCTGTACTTTGTTCACAAAAATACATGGACGGACAGACGGACGGACGGGCAGACGGACATGCGTAAATACACAGGGTACAGGGTATTATGTCTTTGTGCATATGTTTGTAACAGGCAAAAATAATCGAGATAGACCCATGGTTCCTTTTGAGAATATGCATAGAATCACTTTCTGAGTCGATTTATGCATGTCCGTCTGTCCGTCCATGTATTTTTGTGAACAAAATACAGGTCGCATTTATTATTCGAATTGGATGAAATTTGGCACAGCTCATTTGTTTGGCCCAAGGACAAACCCTATTGAAATTGGGAAAAATCGGTTCAGATTTAAATATAGCTCCCATATATAGTTTCGGCCGATTTTTAGTAAATGGTTCACCAAAGCTCCAAAATATGGCCGATTGACACACAATTTTGCACAACGCACTGAAGTTACTATAGCATAGCGGTAGTCAAGGTTTGTTGAAATCAGTTCAGATTTAGATATAGCTCCCATATATAGTTTCGTCCGATTTTTTAGTAAATGGTGCATCAAAGCTCCAAAATATGGCCGATTGACACATAATTTTGCACAACGTACTGAAGTTAGTATAACCAACTGTGTGAAAAGTTTCGGTTCAGATTTAGATAAAGCTCCCATATATAGTTTCGTCCGATTTTCAATAAATGGTGCACCAATTTTCCACAACGTACTGAAGAAGGTATACACTACTGTGTGGAAAGTTTCGCAATTTTATATAAATGGTGCACCAAACTCCTAATGTTTGTCCGATTAACACGAAATTTTGCACAACGTATCAAGCTGAGATTTGAATGACGTTATTGCGTTCTGTTGAAATTGGTGCAGATTAAATTAAATAAAATTTATTATAGGTTGCAGAAAGACATGAGTATGTTCCTACGAGGTAACATTGACATGCAATTGTAAGGATACATATGTAAAACATACCCAAAGTGGTGAAGGGTATCATATAATCGGCCCAGTCCGACTTTACTACTTTTCTTACTGGTTTTATTTAAATTATTACTCAACTGCCACTAATACGTCAAGTATTTGCTTTTTTATGCTTTTGAAATTCTGACAATATTTATCACACACAAACTGCCTCTTAAGAGCTTAAAACTGATAAGGATAATTTTGGACACATTAAAAATAAATCAAGGCAAAATAAAATATAATCTTGAGATGCTTAAAATTGTATTTTTTTTTAATTTGTGTGAATGAATTTTTATCATGTTACTATTTATACCCTACACAACTATGTTGTCAGGGTATTATAGCTTTGTCCTTGACCCACCTTTAAGCATAGCGATCGTCATATCTCGACTAGCTGAGTCGATCTGTGTCCGTCCATCCATCTGTCCATTATAATTTGTAAACACAATACCACAGTTATGGACAAATCCTCACCAAAGTTTTGCATGTAGGATGGGTTCTGCCAAATGAAGATCCCTATTGTTTTTGGCAAAGATCGGTTAATATTTAAGGGATGAAATGGACCAAATATTTAATTTTTTTTCAGTTTTTCTGGTCACTCCAGAAGCCGCAACTAAAGCCCAAACATCGAGAATTAATACATGGAGAAGGCGATCGGGCCAAAGAATAAGCATGCCTGTTTTAGTAAAGATCGGCCAATATTTAGCGGCTAAAATGGACCCTGACTTTTGTGTGAAAAATGACAAAAATTCGTATTCTTTAGCGTATATATTTACCCTTGAAGGACATAGCTCCAAAATATGGCCGATTGACACACAATTTTGCACAACGCACTGAAGTTACTATAGCATAGCGGTAGTCAAGGTTTGTTGAAATCAGTTCAGATTTAGATATAGCTCCCATATATAGTTTCGTCCGATTTTTTAGTAAATGGTGCATCAAAGCTCCAAAATATGGCCGATTGACACATAATTTTGCACAACGTACTGAAGTTAGTATAACCAACTGTGTGAAAAGTTTCGGTTCAGATTTAGATAAAGCTCCCATATATAGTTTCGTCCGATTTTCAATAAATGGTGCACCAATTTTCCACAACGTACTGAAGAAGGTATACACTACTGTGTGGAAAGTTTCGCAATTTTATATAAATGGTGCACCAAACTCCTAATGTTTGTCCGATTAACACGAAATTTTGCACAACGTATCAAGCTGAGATTTGAATGACGTTATTGCGTTCTGTTGAAATTGGTGCAGATTAAATTAAATAAAATTTATTATAGGTTGCAGAAAGACATGAGTATGTTCCTACGAGGTAACATTGACATGCAATTGTAAGGATACATATGTAAAACATACCCAAAGTGGTGAAGGGTATCATATAATCGGCCCAGTCCGACTTTACTACTTTTCTTACTGGTTTTATTTAAATTATTACTCAACTGCCACTAATACGTCAAGTATTTGCTTTTTTATGCTTTTGAAATTCTGACAATATTTATCACACACAAACTGCCTCTTAAGAGCTTAAAACTGATAAGGATAATTTTGGACACATTAAAAATAAATCAAGGCAAAATAAAATATAATCTTGAGATGCTTAAAATTGTATTTTTTTTTTAATTTGTGTGAATGAATTTTTATCATGTTACTATTTATACCCTACACAACTATGTTGTCAGGGTATTATAGCTTTGTCCTTGACCCACCTTTAAGCATAGCGATCGTCATATCTCGACTAGCTGAGTCGATCTGTGTCCGTCCATCCATCTGTCCATTATAATTTGTAAACACAATACCACAGTTATGGACAAATCCTCACCAAAGTTTTGCATGTAGGATGGGTTCTGCCAAATGAAGATCCCTATTGTTTTTGGCAAAGATCGGTTAATATTTAAGGGATGAAATGGACCAAATATTTAATTTTTTTTCAGTTTTTCTGGTCACTCCAGAAGCCGCAACTAAAGCCCAAACATCGAGAATTAATACATGGAGAAGGCGATCGGGCCAAAGAATAAGCATGCCTGTTTTAGTAAAGATCGGCCAATATTTAGCGGCTAAAATGGACCCTGACATTTGTGTGAAAAATGACAAAAATTCGTATTCTTTAGCGTATATATTTACCCTTGAAGGACATAGACCCGAGAAGAGGAGTGGGAGGAGACCTTTAAATTGATAACAATTATATTGTCGTATGTACTCGGTTGTGGGAGATACATTTAAATATTTACAAGTGCTTACGTATTCATATATTATTTAGTAACTCATTACCACACTAGAGGGCGGAAATATAGCGCTGATCGCTTTGAAATTATCCATGAGGTTACAGTTATGGTTAAGGACAACTGTTTTCGGTGATGATCAGCTAATAATATTGAAATGATGTGAAACGAAGACTTAATCTCACTGGTTTTTTATGTATTTAGGTCCACAGTCTTTATAGCCTACAGTAGAGGGCATTATGGCTAACATGCAATGACATAATGCATATAAACTACGCCTCTGATAGTCTGATTGAAAAAATATTCTTTAAAAAGTCCACGCCACTGATAAACTGATTGAAAAAATATTCTTTAAAAAATCCACGCCTCTGATAAACTGATTGAAAAAAATATACTTTAAAAAGTCCACGCCTCTGATAAACTGATTGAAAAAATATTCTTTAAAAAATCCACGCCTCTGATAAACAGATTGAAAAAATATTCTTTAAAAATCCACGCCTCTGATAAACTGATTCGAAAATATTCTTTAAAAAATCCACGCCTCTGATGAACTGATTGAAAAAATATTATTTTAATAAGAAATCCTTGCCTCAGATTGACAACGAAAAAAATATTTTTTAACGAATTCGCGTTAATGTTCCTTACAAAAATAGTCTTTACGGAAATTCCGAAATTCCGGTTTTGGTCCTTAAAAAAATCTACGCTTTTTTAACCCTTCAATAAATATTATTTAAAAAATCCTTCCTCGTGTCTGAATTTGAATCCATTCTTTGCTTTCTCCTTGAATCCTGTTTTACACTTTGTTAAAAAAAATGCTTTGAGGTTTCAAAATATAAATATCAGCCTTCGTGTATGACTAAAACGATTGTCTGTGTCATCTGAACAATTTCAAAAATATGTAATTAAAATTGCTATCTCTATTAAAATCATGAATAGAAATTTCGGCAATTATTTTGAAGATAAAGTGGCAAGAATTTTTTTAATGACATCACAGATTTTGGCCAGCATATGGATTTACTATAAAAGCTTCAGTTATATGAAATATATGTTTATAGTTCAAATACCTCCAATAACTATCCACTTTAAAATATTTTACGGAAAGTTAGAAACCCTATAACTACAAAAATGAGCTTCACAAATAGCGTATTAACATTCCTCGTATGGTGTATCTCTTTGACATGGATCTGTGGTCAACCTCTGGCCAAGTCACCCCTTGTGGACTTGGATTTGTTAAATTTTATGACAAATTCCCGCAATACCTTGCAATCTAATCCTGATCAATCGATGCAATGTTTCAATTACTATATTCCAAAAATCAATGAAATTGCCGAGATCTATGCTGAGGATCTAACCAAATGTACTAAGGCATTTGAAGAGGCACAAAAAGCTGCCGAAGATACAACACTGGATCAGCGCCAGGATTTGGCACAATCGGTGGATACAGTGTGTGAAACATTAAACAAATGTCAGGATGCAACCACAGCGCAGGATGTATTCCAATGTTATATTACAGAGGTTAGTGAGAATTTTCTGCAAATAATTTCACGTAACCGAATATAATAATGTTGTTCATATTCCTTCCTATAGGGTTCCAATCAAGCTAAGTTATTATATGGTGTCTCCACCAAGGCCACAATGCAGCTGACAGACTTTGTGGAATTATTACGTCGCATAAAAAGTGAGGAGACCGTCTGTAATACTCAGGCCAAGGTAAAATATGAACAAGATTCTGCCGCAGCATATGCCGATTTGAACAGCTGCATCTTGGGTAACTCAAATATTCCGTCTTCTACAACTACCACAACAACAACTGAGAATCCAACAACGCCCTCTACGCCATCATCATCATCTGAAATGCCAAATGTGACCGAAAATCCTTCCATACCAGAAGACATCAAACCCGAGGAAGATCTGTATGAATCCCGCAAGAGTTTGATGAATTGATTGATTTAAAAAGTCAACATTTTAAACGTGTTAAGTTGTTGGATCCTCTTAAATGGGATTTTTTAATATTTTTATTACTGTAGATTATTTCTTTTTTTGAGTGAAATAAAAAGTTCCGCTTAGCTTGTCATATCCACCCCCCTAGTTCCTATAGCTTTTAATTATAATTAGAAGGACTTCGGTCAACATTTTCTGAATTCTGACTTCCTATATTTGAAATATTAAAAGCCTTTGGACTTATGTGAATGTCCACCTCATGGTGGAGGGTATAAAAAGTCCGGATATATGCCAGTCCTATTTAGGCTGGCATATATCTGGGTAGCATATGATCAGTATAGGTACATGTTTGACATAGCCCCCATATAAAGGTCCCGCCCATTTTCAAAATGTAATCCACACTTTCCTGTGATCTGTTTGTAAATATGCATTCCAGGTTCTTCAAAGGTCCTACCCAAGTTTCGGCATTTTAATTGGTTTGGCATTACTTTCCATCCGAAAAGGTTCTTATTCGGAATTTGAGGGTGAGATACCTTTTTCAGACCGAAATAGAAGGTTCACAGAAGGTATATAGGCAAACAACATACAGAAGGTCTTGTATAGGAGCAGCAATGGGCAGTAGACTTTCAAAAGACATAAGACCTCACAAAGTGTTTTATAACCAGAAGATGTTCTCAAGTTTGCCATTAAATCAAATCCCTGCTCAAAGAAGTCTTCTAGGTGGGATTCTAAATATAGAGGGAATGTGTTTAATACACCAAAGGCATGAAAAAGATTTTGTATATATTCTGAAGATCTTTAACATATATTGTCGTCCGATTTAAGATAAATGGGGCACCAAAGTTCGTAAATATCTTTCGATTTGCGCGAAATTTGTCATAGAGTACTGAATTAGGTTTAGAATTATGTGTGCCAAGTTTCCTGAAAATCGGTTCAGATTTATATAGCTCCCGTATATATTTTCGTCCGATTTTATGTAAATGTGCACCATAGTCACTTTATATCTTTCGATTTGCACGTAATTTGGTATAGCGCATTGAATTGAGTCTATGCTTACATATGCTAAGTTTCGTGAAAATTGGTTCAGATTTAGATATAGCTCCCATATATATTTTCGTCCGATTTAATGTAAATGGTGTACCAAAGCCCATATATATCTTTCGATTTTCACGAAATCTGGCATGGCGTACTAAATTATGTCTAGAATGATAAAGAACCTGAAAATCGGTTCAGATTTTAATATAGTTCACATAGATATTTTTTCGCCCGATTTAATGTAAAATTCGTATGTGTCTTTCGATTTCTACGAAACTAAACAAACCTAGAATGAGGTTTGTTTAGTTTCGTGAATATCAGTACAGATTTAGATAAAGCTCCCACGTATATATATTTTTGTCCGATTTTAGGTAAATGGTGCACCAAACTCCTATCATATATATTTCGAACGGGTGTCTGATTGAGGCTATATTTTTAACAGTGCGATATACAGAGTAGCGTGTATTAAGTTTGCCATAAATCGATTTACATAAATGTGTCCTATGGTACGCAAACGATTCTAAATCTGCCCGATTGAAACTAAATTTAGCATAGGTCGCAAAAAAGTGTATGTCCCTTCGAGGGAACATTGACATGTTAGATAGATATGTTCAACATACATAAAGTGGTGAAGGGTATCATATAGTCGGCCCAGTCCGACTTTACTGCTTTCCTTACTGGTTAAAATGTCAGATGGTGGCAAAACCTGTTTGTAGAAGATTTTCAATGTATGTTTATATTTCCGCACCGAAGTGGATGTAATTTGATATTACAGGTGAACTTTTTTTAACCTTCATAGTAGCTCCACCGAAGTGCAGGTAATTTGGAATTCCTGATGGAGAATAAAAAATTCCTTCCAAATTGTTTTTCATAGTATGTTCCTTTTTTATAAAGCCCCCATATAATGGCCCGCTTTATTTTGACGATAAAATTTTTATATATCGACATTAAATAATCTTACTTTCTTAGGGGAATCACCCACTCAGTCAATATGTATATACATATATTGTGATAAGGCAATCACTGACTCACATTTAAATACAGCATGTCATCAAAATATACCAATAAAACGTCAGCAATAATCACACCAGTTCATTGTCATCATCGACAGACCCATCGGCGGTTTTTTTATATCGAAATTGTTAGTTTTATGGGGGAATTATTCAATTTATTGGGGAAATATTGTGACATATAATAAAGAATTTTTTCGTAAATAGAATGTTTGACCATGAAAATGTGATCGGATCGTTTTCTTATAGCCCCAAATATAATTGTTATGATGTGGTAGGCTGAGTTCTTGAAGAGTATTAAACATCTATAAGGAATATTATCAATATTGCTCCATGTTTTTGGAGATTTTTAAGGTTTTATACGAATTTTCCGAACAACCTTTGTTTCTGAAATTTGACATTCCAGATGCTTGGAGGGTGAAAAAGATATTTGTAGAATAGTATCTATGTAGGTTATTGTTTTGACATTGCTCCCATAAAAATACAGACCCACTTCATTTTTGCACCGAAGTGGAGGTAATTTGATATTGCAGATGAATAAAATACATCTTCCCAAATAATGTTCATATTAGACCCATGTTTTTAATAGCCCTCAATGGTCTCGCTTAATTGTCGGGACGTTGAAGTCCAAGTCAAATTCTCCAACCTGAGTATCTGTAATTTGGTATTTTATTATTCAGAAAATAAACAACCCATGTAAAAGTTTCTAACATTTTAAGGTGAAGATGCAGGGTGGTGATCGTTCTGCCGAACTTAACGACTTTTGTACTTATTTCTAGCCATGGACAAATATTGTTAGCTTATTGTAGAGAAATGTGCCATCCAATCAAAATTCTAATGAAAAAACGTGTGCAAATTTAAAAACAACGATCGCTCAGGACCTATTGAACATAGTCAGCGGCAACTTGAAACAAATCATGAGCAGTTATATTGAAACTAGAGCACAATCATCTTAATGGAAACGTCAAGAAGATCCAAGACCGAAACATCTTCAATTCTTCCTATGCCGTTATAAACTATTTCGACTGTACTAGAAAATTGTCCAAAGGATTTTTTGTTTCCTTTAAACTTTTTATACCCCACACAACTATGTTGTCAGGGTATTATAGCTTTGTCCAGCCCCTATAGTTTGTAACGCCACGAAATATTGGTCATACCTCGACTAGCTGAATCGATCTTGATATGTGTGCCCGTCCGTCTGTCCATTATAATTTGTAAACACGCTACAGGTCACTGTTGTGGACCAATCTTCACGAAATTGCATGTTGGACGGGTTCTGACCCTCTTGTTTTTGGTAATGATCTGTTAATATTTATGGAATGAAATGGACCAAAGAATTTACTTTGTCCGTTTTCTGGTCGCTCTAGGGACCACAATTATTACCCTAGCACCACGAAATTTTGTGAAAAATTGTACTTCAGGAGGGCATAGAACCGATGTGGAACTTATAAGTAAATTTTGAAAGGTGAGTAAAATCTACAAAAACCTGAAGTTATCTCACGATTACAAGATTTGGAAAATATGTCAGAGTTAACAATTGAACATTTGACCTCCAATCGTCAAGAGGATGCAAATATTGTTGCCCAAGTTCAGAATATAGATCCGCAGAAAGAGTTCCGTGATAGATGTTTAGGGTAATATATGATAGGCCAGGTACGACTTTATTTCTCACTGGTTATATACCAGTGAGAAATATAGTCGGACGGTGTTACTCCCACCACAAGATGAAGCTAACACCTCAAAATATTCGCCTGAGAACCCATAAACTATATATGGGCAATATTGCCAATTTTTTAATATTCCATTTTCAAAAAATCGGCTTTTTTGTTTTCGTGGTACATCAATGATTTAGAAGAAAAATTCAAAAATCACTCAAAATCGAGCTTCAAAATGTCAGCATTAATTAAAGGTAGATGCCGTTAAAATTTTGAAAAATCATACATAAGAGACGTAGTCCCCATTTTGTTGGCTTATAGTCACAGATCGATAGGGAACATAAAAAAATTGGTTCGCCTCAACACGTTTTTACACATTTTTATACCCTTCACCACACTGTGGTACAGGGTATTATGTCTTTGTGCATATGTTTGTAACAGGCAAAAATAATCGAGATAGACCCATGGTTCCTTTTGAGAATATGCATAGAAACACTTTCTGAGTCGATTTATGCATGTCCGTCCGTCCATGTATTTTTGTTAATCCGATTTGGATGAAATTTGGCACAGGTCACTTAATTGGCCCAAGGACGAACCCTATTGAAATTGGGGAAAATCGATTCAGATTTAGATATAGCTCCCATATATATTTTCGTCCGATTTATGGTAAATGGTGCACCAAAGTCCCTATATATCTTTCGATTTGCATGAAATTTGGCATGGCGTAATGAATTAGGTCTAGAATGATGTGTGTTAAGTTTTCTGAAAATCCGTTCAGATTTAGATATAGCTTCCATATATATTTTCGTCCGATTTATGGTAAATGGTGCACCAAAGTCCCTATATATCTTTCGATTTGCATGAAATTTGGCACGGCGTAATGAATTAGGTCTAGAATAATGTGTTTTAAGTTTCCTGAAAATCGGTTCAGATTTAGATATAGCTCCCATATATATTTTCGTCCGATTTATGGTAAATGGTGCACCAAAGTCCCTATATATCTTTCGATTTGCATGAAATTTGGAACAGCGTAATGAATGAAGTATAGAATGATGTGTGTTAAGTTTCCTGAAAATCGGTTCAGATTTAGATATAGCTCCCATATATATTTTCGTCCGATTTAATGTAAATGGTCCACCAAAGTCCCTTTATATCTTTCGATTTGCACAAATTTCCCTCATCGAAGTATCTAAAAATTAGTATATCGAATTCTTGTGAATATAAAGTTCCTGGCCGATTAAAGGAATTGTAAATGCACATCGCGTGGTAAAAATCTCGGCCTGGTTAATCTTTGCGTTGTTTTTTATGTTCGGTATATATAACTTTCAAAATATTACACAATTTAACTATTTTTACGTATTTGACTCATATGCTGTCTTAAAAAAAAACAAACAAAACGTCATGGGTCCAAATACTTAATAATTAATTTTTTTTGGGAGATAATCATATCTTAATTAATGACCAATGAATATTTGGTCACTGGCCATAGATATGCCGTCCGAATAACTGTCATTATCACGTCATCGATAGTGACAAAATCCAATTTTATTTTTTTGATTTACTATAAATAGCCTTCATAGGCCAACAATCAATAACAGTTATTACCAAATATTTGAAAAGTTGAGAGTTAAAATACTTTTTAAAAATAAATCAAAAAAAAAAAAAAAAAAAAATCATGTCCTTTTTTAAAACTTTTACTGTGCTGCTAAGTTTGTGTGTTGCTGTCACATGGGCTGGGAGTCAGCCTTTAACTAAATTACCCGGCGATTTGGGATTTTTAAGATTTATGAAAAATAGTCGTGACAGTTTACAGGCGAATCCTGATCAGTCTATGCAGTGTTTTAATTATTATATTCCGAAAATCAATGAAATTGCCGAAACCTATGCCACGGATCTAAGCAAATGTACTGAGGCAATGGAAAAGGCACAAAAGGCAGCTGAAGATGCCACACTGCAGCAACGTCTCACATTGGCAGATTCAGTAAATTCGACATGTGATCTCTTGAAGAAATGCCAGGAGGCCGTTACAGTTCAGGAGGTATTTCAATGTTATATAAATGAGGTAAAGAGGCAATCAAAAATATTTTTTAAAGAAAAAAATAATAATAAATTTCATATTATCCTTCCTATCAGGGCACCACCCAAGCCAAAGTGCTATATGGTCTCTCCACAAATGCCACAATGCAATTAACGAATTTGGTAGAATCTCTGCGCCGCATTAAAAGTGAGGAAACGGTATGCAGTACTCAAGCTAAGGTTAAATATGAACAAGATTCGGCTGCAGCATATGCCGATTTGAATAATTGCATTTTGGGTAACTCAAATGTTCCAACAACTCCAGTTGACCCCACAACAACAACTCCAGCCGCTCCCACAACAACAACGACAACTGGGCCTACAGTAACAACTACTACTGCTTTACCTTCCACCGTTGCCGCCCCAGAAGAAGCCCTCTATGAATTCCGACGCATTTTAAGTAAATTGATTTTGGAAAAACATTTAAAAACGAATGAGAACAACATTTAAAAAACATTTGTTAGTTCTCCAATTTTTATGTTTAATTTAGATTAGGGAATACAATTTCACAAATTATATAAAATGACATATCCATAATTTTATGTTTTTCGAATAAAAATCAGTTTTTTCACAAAAAATCACCTTTAACACAAACTTCATTAAGTTCTTTCTGGCCGACCTACGAATCACGTGGCGTACATTCAAAATACCGTAAATAGGTCGGAACCTTTATGTGAGGGACTTTGTTGTCGCATCATTTGGACATAGAGTCAGTTTGGAAATAAGCGGTAGGAACATCATCAACATACCGATAATAAAATATTTGTATGGGGTCTATTTTAAATAATTTCCGGACAGAATTTCTTTTATTCACCAGGAATCCGATATGGCAAATTATGGCCACTTCAGTGAGAAAATTCTGTTATATGGAAGGACCGATTTCAAGGAAACTTGCCAGAGATTTATTTATAGCATTTCCACATTAAATGAAACCTTTTACAAATTAAATGAACCCTTTTCCAAATTAAATGAACCCTTTTCCAAATTAAATGAAACCTTTTCCAAATTAAATGAAACCTTTTCCAAATTAAATGAAACCTTTTCCACTTGAAATGAAACCTTTTACAAATAGAATGAAACCTTTTCCAATTAAAATGAAACTTTTTACAAATAGAATGAAACTTTTTCCAAATTAAATGAAACCTTTATTCTTATCTAAGGAAATATAATATTTGCACTAATTTTAAACCAATATTTGAAAATTAAATCAAAGAATATTAACAAATATAGTTGTATGGCTATGTAATTAACATAAATATTCTTTAATTCGGTGTGATTTCATTTAATATCTTTACTACATAAAACTAAATAAATAGTAATACAAACTGGGGTATTTCTTGACATTTTAATAAATAAATATTTAAGAACAAGAATTGAATACCCGGTCCTAAATGCGAAATACATATTTGACTTAATAAATTGTTGATGATAAGGTAACTGCTTATCTTAATGAAGGGGTTCCCGACTTGCAGCTTGTGGGATTTTCAAAACCATGTCCATAACGTAGTTAGAACAATCTTGCCGAGTAAGCTTTTGAATACTTCGCTCGTTTACATCACCAATGTTATGTTCCATTGAAACGTCACACATCTCAGCTCTTGCACATAATTTTATTTTTGAAAATGCATTTTCGATTGGATTTAGCATTGGAGAATAAGGCGGTAAGAATTTAAGGTTGCATCTTTTGGATTCGATCAAATTTTTTATGTCATGTCGCTTGTGCATTTAAGCGTTATTTTCCAACTATGGATTGATTTTCTCAAAAAAAAAAAAAAATTCTATAAATAATTTAAATCTGTCTGCATTGACACTGGAATTAGAAACGATTGTGTGATGTACAACTCCCGCGTTGTTTATTGCTGCAATTATAGTGACATTACGACCTCTGACCGTAGGCAACACAATGTGTGCTCTTGTTCCTTGTCTTGAACGGGCTTGGGTTCTTCGTATGTGAAGATTAAATCCACACTCATCAATGAATATACATTTTTCTCCTTGTTGGGGTATCCATTTTGTGAAGTCTTGAGCATATTTTTGTCTCAAGCCTAATGTTCTGGAGTCATTCTTTCGTTCTATTACAATAGAGGCCATCTTAAACGTAATTTTTAATTTCCGTAATCCATATTCTATGCAGCTTGTGGAAATATTTATATCATTTTCTCTCAACAGTTTAGTTTTTATGGCTTTGAGGGTTATTCCAGGTTGACTTTCTATATAGAACTCGATCAGACTTAAAACTTGTGGTGTCAACAACTTAGTTCTATTTCCTCCACGCTTATTTCCTTCAATGTTCCAAAAAAACATCTTCGCGAAATATGAGAAAAATAAAACAAGTGAAAAAGCGTTAAGTTCGGCCGGGCCGAACTTTGGATACCCTCCACCATAAATATACTGACAGGTACCAGAAATGAAAATATAGGGAACATACCAAAAAGTGGACCTCTACCAACATTTATATGTAAACTATAATACAAATTTCAGAAATTTTTAATGGATAATTATACCCTCAGCCTTATGGCTAATGAGGGTGTATACACTTTACACCGTGAAAATGTGCATCATCGAAATATTGGTTCTAGACCCGATGTTTCTTTGGACCAAATCCGTTTCAGAAAATTTAGATTCCATCCAAACTTTGCCCATCTTATTATTTCTTCCAAACTTAGTTCAAATTCGAAGATGGGGAATATCGGTCCACTAAGTCTGGTACTTCCCACACAGGGGCTAGGTCTAAATACGAGTTCATATATAGTTCATTATCAAACCTTACGTTCAAGTTTTTTACCTTGATATCCTCCGCAAGTGATATGATTACAACAGAGTCTTAGAACCAAACCCAAAACGCGGAACAAATTGCATAACTATTTTAATATAAAAAAGGGGTTATATGGGGACTACCCCAAAAAGGGGTGCATATTAAAAAAATTTTCGTAGGGAAATTTGTTACCATATTCGACGACAAAATACCAAATTTCAGCGAATTCGGTTGAAAAACGTACTCAAGAACCTCAAAATACCGAAAATTGGGGGTGCCCTTTTATGGGGGCTACCAAAAAACTTGGACATATATTTATAATTTTCGGTGGAGATATTTGGCACCCAATAAGAACCAAACGTACCAAATTTCAGCGAAATCGGTTGAAAAAAGCGCTCAAGAACCCCAAAATACCGATATTTGGGGGGTACCCCTATATGGGGGCTACCAGAAAAACTGGACCTATATTTAAAATTTTAGTGGAGAGATTTGGTACCCAATAAAAACTCAAAGTACTAAATTACAGCCAATTCGGTTGAAAACTACGATTAAAACCCACAAAATACTGATAATTAGAGGGTACCGTTATATGGGGGCTACCAGAAAAAATGGACCTATATGTATAATTTTTTGTGAGAAATTGGGTACCCAATAGCAACTCAATATACCAAATTTCAGCGAATTCGGTTGAAAAACGCGCTCAAGAACCCCAAAATACCGAAAATTGGGGGGTACCCTTATATGGGAGCTATGCCTAAACGTGGACCGATATATCCCATCTTCGAACTTGACCTGCCTGCAGACAAAAGACTCTGTGCAAAATTTTGGCGATCTATCTCAACTCGTTTAGACGTTAGAGTGATTACAACAGACGGACATGCTTAGATCGTCTTAGAATTTTACGCTGATCAAGAATATATATATGCTTTATGGGGTCGGAAATGAGTATTTCGATGAGTTACAAACGGAAAAACAAAATTAATATACCCTCCATACTATGGTGGAGGGTATAAAAAAAATATAGGAGATTACATCAATATTTTCATTATTTAATGACATACACACACCTACAAATTAATTTAAAAATATCTACATAATCTAAACACCATGATGAATCAAATGATATCAAGTACCATTGAAGTACCCAAAAAATCGTAAAACGCGAATAATTTCCGAAAACTCCATATGCCATTAACGCGCATCCGATTTCGCTGTGCACCCTAAAAAATACATCGATCTATACCGATTTCAATGTGGTCCATTAAGAACCATGGATGTGCCAGCTCACACTATTTTTGAGATAAATTGGGTACATCTCCATTTCGGCTGAAGTTTATAAAGTTCTCTTTTCGAAAAAGATCAAAATCGGTATGAGGTCATTTATTGAAGCGGAAATGATCCACAGAAAACGCAATTAAATCCGCGATATTTTCAAAAACATTTTTTGCCAAATTTCGTGCTTTTGGAAAGCCAGTTCCCGCCGTTCTAGTAGATGGATTTTCTCGAAGAAGATTTTATATCATCCGAAACGTAAAAAACCTTTTTGGCCAGCCACGTCATTCAGTTGACAGAAAAAAGAAAATTTGGCCCGAAAAATAGGTTCGTACAACATTTTCACCATCGGATGGGTATTACTCTGAAGCTGTGCATACTACATACACAAAATACATTTCAAATTACGCAGATTCGCGACTACAATAATCTTATAATCGATTTTTAGAAATTCCTGTTTGCGTATTAATGCTATAAGTAAAATTCAAAAAACACTCAAAATCGAGCTTCAAAATGTCAGCATCATTTAAAGGTAGATGCAGCTAAAATTTTGAAAAATGATACATAAGAGACGTAGTCCCCATTTTGTTGGCTTCTAGTTTTACTTTGACACGAAGACCGTGAAATGAGTGGCTTAATCACAAATCGATAGAGAACATAAGAAAACTGGTTCGCCTCAACCTGTTTTTACACATTTTTTTACATTAAAGTAGACACAGCTTCCACCAAAATAAAGATTGGAGGTCAATATCATGAGCAGTTTGCAACGACAGATCAATTAACCTAAAACTATTCACTTTTTTCATATACATAAGTAATTCCCGAGTTATAAACGGGTGAACCTCTGCTTCAGCTATGTTAAAAAATTGGCACTATTTCCCATATATACTTTGCACACATTATTCTAGACGTAATTCAGAACGCTATACCAAAATTCGCGCAAATCAAAAGCTTTGCAGGGACATTGGTGTACCATTTACTTAAAATCGGACGAAACTACATATGGGACTTATATCTAAATCTGCACCGATTTTCACGAAACTTAACACACATTATTCTAGACTTTATTCAGTATGCTATACCAAAAATTCGTGCAAATCAAAAGCTTTGTAGGGACATTGGTGCACCATTTACTTAAAATCGGACGAAACTATATATGGGAGCTATATCTAAATTTGAACTGATTTTCACGAAATTTAGCACACATCATTGTCGACTTAATTTAGTATGCTATGCCAAAATTCGTGCAAAGCGCATGATTTTCAGGGTCTTTGATGTACCATTTACCTGAATTCGGACGAAAATATATATGGGAGCTATATCTAAATCTGAACAGATTTTCTCCAATTTCAATAGGGCCTTTGGCCAAACCAATGGGATGTGCCAAATTTCATCCAATTCGGATCATAAATGCGACCTGTACTTTGTTTACAATTTAACATGGACAGACAGACGGACGGACCGACGGACATGCATAAATCGACTCAGAATGAGATTCTATGCATATTCTCAAAAGGAACCATGGGTCTATCTCGATCCCTTTTGCCTTTTACAAACATATGTACAAAGACATAATACCCTGTACCACAGTGTGGTGAAGGGTATAAGAATATTTTGGCTATATATAAAACCAGAAACCTACATACACAATTTTTCGCAAAAATGTGTTTTACTCTCCTATATTTTGGAATGCAAAATTACAGGGAAAGTGTGGTTAAATCCATCAAAATGCTGACAGCGGGTGCTACCTAATATTTGGGGGCTATGTCAAAACATGATAATTTTTATGCCCTCCACCATAGTATGATCAGCGTAAAATTCTTTGAAGATACAAAAATGTCCGTCTGTCTGTTGGAATCATCCTTGTCTCTAAACGAATTGAGATAGATAGCCAACATTTTGTATAGAGTTGTCTTCTGTCTGACTCATATGCTGGCTTAAAGAAACAAAACGTCATGGTTTCAAATATTTAATAATCATTTTTTTGAGATAATCATATCTTAGTTAATGACCAATGAATACTTAGTCACTGGTCATATATATTCCGTCCAAATATCTGTCATTATCGCGTCATCGATAGTGACAAAATCCAATTTTATTTACTTGTTTATTTTTTTTATTTACTATAAATAGCTTTCAAAATCCAACAATCAAAATCGTTTGAAAAGTTGAGAGTTAGTGTCTGTGGTAATCACCCTTGTCTCTAAACGAATTCAGATCGATTTTTTATAGAGTTGTCTCTTGTCTGCAGGCAGGTCAAGTTCGAAGATGGGATATATCGGTCCACATTTAGGCATAGCTCCCATGTAAGGTTACTCAACAGTATAGTGGGGTTCTGAAATTTGTCAAACGAATCCTCCTCCATTAAAATATATATATATATATATATAGGTTCACTTTTTTTTGAAATTGGGAAAAATCGGTTCGAATTTAGATATAGCTCCCATATATTTTTTCATTAAATTTGATGTAAATGGTGCATCAAAATTCCTATATATTTTCCGATTTGCACGACTTTGTTTAAGTTTCATGAATATAGGATGAGATTTGGATAAAGCTCTCACGTATACTATCATCTGATTTTATGTAGTGTACCAAAGATCTTATATTTCTTTCGATTCGCATGAAACTTGGCCTAGCGTCTAGTGTCTGAAGTCTACAATGATGTGTGCTCAGTTTCGTGAAAATCGGTTCAGTTTGTCCGACTGACACACAATTTTGTATAATGTACTGAAGTTTATATAAATTAATCTCTGCAAGTTTCGTTGAATTTTCGTCTGATTTCAGATAAATGGTGCACCAAACTCCTAATGTTTGTCACGAAATTTGTCACAACTCACAAATCAGATTGAGACCAGTACCACTAACCGTATGTGAGTGGTTCTGAGTTCTTGAACCACCGGGGAAGATCAGTCTCGATAGGAGAGTCAGAGCATCAGAGTAAGACCAACATAACCGGCTTGGAATGCCGTACTGATGAAATGGAGGCTCAAGGATATTGCTAAGTTCGCAATGAAAAAGAAACTGTTGGCTGGAACATACAAGCAAAACTACATACAAACTAAACCGCACCACTTGCCCAAAGCAGTCTATTCCAAAATTGGGAAGGCAATGATTTTTTATCCACCTACAATTTCCAAACGTCTATTTCTAGCAATATCTCTAGAATCTGGCAGAACCTTCATTTTGGGATTATGTCAAATGAAAGATCTATATACCCGTAACATTTTATGCGAAGACGTTTTTCATTCTCTAAAAACCGGAATGATGTTTTTAAAAACACCCCTAATAGCTTCAAAATATTAAAAATGGGGTGTACAACAAAACATCGATATACATCGAAATATTATAGCATTTTTTATACCCTTCACCACACTGTGGTACAGGGTATTATGTCTTTGTGTATATGTTTGTAACAGGCAGAAACAAAGTACAGGTCGCATTTATGATCCGATTTGGCTGAAATTTGGTACAGTTCATTTATTTGGCCCAAGGACGAAAAATCGGTTCAGATTTAGATATAGCTCCCATATATATTTTTGTCCGATTTACGAACTTTAGTCCCTGCAAATCATTCGAATTTTTTCATAGCGTACTGAAATAAGTCTAGAATGACGTGTGCCAAGTTTTGTGAAAATCGGTTCAGATTTAGATATAGCTGCCATATATAGTTTCGCCCGATTTTAGAAACAATTTTCAGCCAAACATAACACACATCATTTGCACGAACTTTGGCATAGCGTATACCAAATTTCGTGCAAATCGAAAAATATAAGTTTCGTGAAAATAAGATCAGCAAATATATATAGCTCCCATATACAGTTTCGCCCGATTTTAGGTAAATGGTAACACACATCATAGCTAGTCCGATTGACACAACGTACTGAAGTAAATATAAATTAATCTCTGATAAGTTTCCTTGAAATCGGTTCAGATATAAATATAGCATAGCTTCTATATACAAGTTCGAGTTATTCATGTTAATTGTACACCAAATAATCAATGAGTGTCTGATTGAGATTTAACTATAAACAGTTCAGCATACCGAATAGCGTATGTCTAGTTTGCTTTAAATCGGTTTACAAAATTTAGCATAGGTTGCAGAATGACATATATAGGGATATATATTCTCAAATGATATATGAAAAGCACACATATTTATGTTCGTTCAATTTCACGCTTTGTAAATTTCCGTGAAAAATCGAAAGATATTTAAGGATACAAATGTTGAATATACCCAAAAGTGGTGAAGGGTATCATATAGTCGGCCCAGTCCGACTTTACTACTTTCCTTACTGGTTTAATCCTTCACAAACCAGAAATGTCAAATTAAGGTCATTGCTTGGAAAATTAGTCCAATTCGGATCATAAATGCGACCTGTAATTTGTTTACAATTTAACATGGACAGACAGACAAACGGACGGACATGCATAAATCGACTTAGAATGTGAATCTATGCATATTCTCAAAAGGAACCATGTGTCTATCTCGTTTCCTTTTGCCTGGCTGGCTAAATATTGGGTAATTTTCAGCAATATTGACATGTTTAAATATGATGACTATTACGAATATTTATTACCCACTTCCTAGAGACAACACAACATCAAGGTCATCATTACATTGGATACAAAATAACAATTTTATAGAACTTAAAGGCAATGAAAATTGTGATAAAGAACGTATTATTAGTTTTATTACTTTTTTTGTAAATAAATTCTTATCGTTTTACACCTTCATTTCAGATTATACGGCCATTAACTATAATTTGTTTTTGTAGTTGTCTGGATCGGTTGATAAGTGTCAACTCATTTTTGATCGTGATTACAAATTGATAAGAAGAAAAGAACTGTCACATTTGCAGTAATAAGACTAACTATGTGTGAAAAACAATCAAAATTTATATATAGCTTCAGATTTAGATATACCTCCCGCATGTATCCTCGACCAATTTCATTTAAATGCTGCACCAAATACTCAAATATTTTCCGATTGGTTTTTATACCTTTCACCACACTGTGGTACAGGGTATTATGTCTTTGTGCATATGTTTGTAACAGGCAAAAGGAATCGTGATAGACCCATGGTTCCTTTTGAGAATATGCATAGAATCACTTTCTGAGTCGATTTATGCATGTCCGTCCGTCTGTTCATGTTAAATTGTAAACAAAGTACAGGTCGCATTTATGATCCGAATTGGATCAAATTTGGCATAGGTCACTTATTTGGCCCAAGGAAATTGGGAAAAATC
Organism: Musca vetustissima; assembly: GCF_032173495.1. Taxonomy (NCBI): domain Eukaryota; kingdom Metazoa; phylum Arthropoda; class Insecta; order Diptera; family Muscidae; genus Musca; species Musca vetustissima. The sequence continues at coordinate 63,583 of NW_026872782.1, forward strand.
GGTTCAGATTTAGATATAGCTCCCATAAATATTTTCGTCCGATTTACTGTAAATGGTGTACCAAAGTCCCTATATATCTTTCGATTTGCACCAAATTGGGCATAGCGTTCTGAATTAGGTATAGAAAGATGTGTGTTAAGTTTGCTGAAAATCGGTCTAGATTTAGATATAGCGCCCATATATAGGTTGGCCCGATTCTAGGAAAATGGTGCACCAAAGTCCCTGAAAATCGTTCGATTTGCACGAATATCGGCATAGTGTACTAAATTAGGTCCAGAATGATGTGTGTTAAGTTTCCTGAAAATCAGTCCAGATTTAGATAGATCTCCCATGATATTTTCGTCCGATTTAATGTAAATGGTGTACCAAAATCGCTATATATCTTCCGATTTGCACGAAATTTGACATAGCCTAATGAATTAGGCCTAGAATGAGGTATGTTAAGTTTCCTGAAAATCGGTCCAGAGTTAGATATAGCTCATATATATATTTTCGGCCGATTTAATGCAAATTGTGCAACAAAGTCCCTATATACCTTTCGAATTACACGAAATTTGGTATATCCTACTGAATTATGTCTAGAATGATGTGTGTTAAGTTTCGTGAAAATCGGTTCAGATTTAGATATAGCTTCTATATCTGACCAAATGAAAAATTTAGTATCGGTTGCAGAATGACATGTTTATGGATCCAATTTCATTTTACTAGTCCTTTAAAAATGCGACGTATGTTAGGATTCATCTGTTAAATATAGCCAAAGTGGTGAAGGCCACGTCCGACTTTACTACTTTCCTTACTGGTTAATTTTGCATAGTATACCAATTGAGTCTAAAATGTAAAATGTTAAGTTCGGCCCGTCCGTACTTTTTATAACCTCCAACATGAGGATGACAATCAAGGTATCTAAAATAAATGGAGAAAACTTAGGAGAAAACTTTTGTTATGATAAAGTCGGACTGGGCCGACTATATGATACCCTTTACCACTTTGGGGATATTCTACATATGTATCTCTACAGATGTCGTCTTTTCGAAGGAACATTGACATGAAATTGAATGCGATCTTTATCTATAAGTAAACCGATTAACATCAATCCTTACACATGCCATTCTGCAATCTATTTCATACTTTGTAAATAGACATTAAGCAAACTTTTGCAAATCGGCTTTGCTAGGGCTACACTGAAATTCGGGTTAATATTAATAATTTTGGGTACTGGTATGTGTTATTCAATAAGAACCTAAAATATCAAATTAAAGCGAAAACATCTTCTGGCTTCTGACCGAATATTTGTTCCATAAGACGAGCTTAAAAAATATTTCCAGGCGCGTCGGTCTTTTGCGAAGCTCCTTCAATTTGAAAGACCATGCTCCAAGATGTTGTCTTCCACTTGATCTTTCCATCGAATTCGTGGTCTTCCCCTTCTGCGCGAAGCATCTGTTGGCTCGATTTTATATGCCTTTTGAGCTGGGACATCATGAAATGATCTATCCTACGTAGTCGCTGCAGCTCGACACATCTGACTATGTCGATGCCCGAAAATATATGGTTCATTCATTGTTCATTCGACGACGATATTCACGGTCATGTCCAGATCGTCCCATAGATCTTTCGGAGATTTTTTTCTCAAACACTCCAAGAGTTGACTCATCTGTTTGCGCAAGTACCCATGCTTCTGATCCATACACCAGCACGGGTAATATCAGCGTCTTGTAGAGTGTGAATTTGGCCTGTCGAGAGATGGCCTTGTTTCTGAATTGCTCATTTATACAATAGTTCCATCTGTTAGCACTAACACTATTCTCCTCCGAATTTCAAAACTGATTTATGGCGGTACTGAGATATATAAAACCTGGAATACCTCGAATCTGTAGTTCTCAAATTCTTCAGTTAGTCCGAGTCAACTGGACGTCTTGGGCGTTGATACTATCAGCTTGGTCTTCTCGCCATTTACTGCCTGATCCACTTTGGCAGACACCTTTTCAATTTGTTTATATTTGGCTGTTACCGCTCGCAATGTTCGATCCATTATTTTGATGTTATCGGCGTATGCGAGTAACATGTATTGCTTGGTGTACCGAGTGTCATTTCTGTTCACCTTTGTCTTTCATATGACCTTTTTCAAGTCACACGAAAGGCTGTCACTTTGTCGGAACCCTCATTCGGTATTGGAAAGCCCCAAGAGGTTCTTCCCAACTTTAACTGTTGTGACAGTTAAAGTTATCTTGCATAACCGTATTAATTTTACAGGAATGCCGAACGCAGACATTGTTTTAAGGGGACCCCCCCATTCTCGGGGTCAAAAATGTTGTTGATATAATTCGAATCTACACTAATTAAAGAATGTCCCTACAAAATTTCAATTGAAAATCTGAAGAACTCTTGAAGATATGGCCGCTTTATTGTGTCAGCATCAAGTGACGGCTAAAGGGCTTATCAAACTTTAAACGCGTTTTTCTCTAAACGTTTTTTTGCGAATGGCGGGCACGATAACTCAAAAACTAATAACCCAATCGATTTCAAATTTTTACACGTTTCTCTGTGAGTGTATAGCTATCGTATGAACTAGGATAAAGCCAATCGGTGAAGATCTTCCTTATTTTTCAACTTGGTTTTTGGTCAAAATTCGACGATTTTTCAAAAATATTTTTTCAAAGGTCCGCCATTTTGTTAATTTTTGAGCGAAGTCAATAATCAATAGTCATACGAGAGCCAGACATGTACTCTTTCTAACACCGTTGGAATTTTCGGATTCCGATGATCCTGTGAGGAGTTATCATGCCCCCCATCAAAAATAAGGACTTATCTTTAATTACAAAAAACAACAACACATTTTTTTTGTAAATTATTTGTCTTCTTTTTTAAATCTTCAAATATATATGTGCAAAGTTACAAACCTTAACAATCATTGGTATTGATTTACCAGCCCATTGAAAATCTTATAGTAGACAAATATGTTGAATGTGTCGATGTATTTTTCGTGGGCCTTTTCCGAATTTGGGGCAGTGTGATGGTCCAATAATGACTTCATTCGTTCACACATCATGCTGTATAACACTTTATATGCGATGGGGAGGAGTGGGCACATTTCGCCTTGTCCCCCTTTTTGTGTACGGGACAAAGGCTGCTGAGGCTCCAATCATTGGGCATGTATCCTGATCAGCGCCTGACCACCGGTCTTGAATAGTTTGGCTGGAAACACATTGGCACCTGATGCTTTATTATTCTTCAACTGATTGATTACTATTCTGACCCCATCTGGGTATACACTCTATACCGTCATCTCTAATTGGTTCTGGTGTGTTTCTTCATCTTTACTGTTTGATACCGGAAGCTTTGCTCCTTGCAGATCCTCGACACGCTGTCTGTATCTGTCACCATGTTTCATCTTCATCTCTAGAGGATGACATGCCTACAAAAAAGACTTTGGTTTGATGTTTTACTCATTTGTAAAATTTCCGCGCTTCGTTCTAACTCATGTACATGTCGATTTGCTCCCGCTCTCGCTTACGCTTTTCTTGTTCTTTCTTCTTTTTCCTTTACGTGTTGCTACTGTGTGCAGGGTTGCACTGCGTTTTTCGCTTGAGCAGCTTTACGGCACAGTGTTTGCAGCTTTTCGACGTCGAGTTTCCGTGTTGTGTTACATCGCATCTTTGCTTTTTCATTAAGACGAGTGCGAACCATGCTTGCTACAAGATAATGGTCCGAATCGATATTCGCTACACGGATCTATCGAACATCTAAAACACTTGATGAATGCTTTCCGTCTATCACATCATGAACGATATGATTTCTCGTTGCTTGATCGGGAGAAATCCAGGTGGACTTGTGTATATCGAGATGCTTGAATCTGGTTCAGTTAACTACTATGTTTTTTGCTGCCGCGAAGTCAATATACCTTATGGCGTTGTTTCTTCATGGAGGCTGAATTTTCCGATGGTGGGACCATAAATGTCCTAGCAGAATTTTAAATGTCATGGCGACGCTCGTATACTGTTTCTAGGTGCTCGTAAAATATGTATTTGGTCTGTTCATCTTTATCTTCGGTCGGATTATCACAATTCGCTCATCTACTGGAGTGAATCTCGAAACGAGGTCTTTTATTCTCCTGTTAACCACAAATCCGCAGCCTAATTCATGTCTCATTTCATGGCAGCTGTAATACAGTGCGTAATAGCCTGATTTATTACGTCTGTCCCTTTCCATCGCCTTTCTTTTGTACTTCTTGAGTATATCCGCCAAAGCGAAAACTGTGCTTGTTCTGATCAACGTGAGCACATTCCAAGTGCAGATTTGCAGATCGTGGTTTTTTATACGTTTGCGGTGGTCGTCAACATTAGGGGGGGGTTGGTTTTCTTTTTCGTTGTTTTTTCATAGTAGGTGTTGTTTTTAGAGTGGGACAATTAACGCGACGCCTCAACCCATTTTTTTATGATTCTTATGGGTGAACTCTCGGCACATTTCAGCTCCATATTTCAAGGGGTGTAGCTACCCCTGGTGACACCGCGGGGAGGTCCGTGTACACAATTGAGATGAGTCTATGCCTTGACATGTTAAAGCCAATTAGAGCCGTCTATCATCCCTTACGTTATGTTGATACCATACAACACTTTGAGCTGAAACGAAATTGGTATAACCCCCATTCCTAACCCCTTCATTGAATATTTGTGGTCATTGTTATTACTTTCCACCATAAATTGTGTATGAAGGAACGATAATAAAGGGGGGCATTTATTCCGCATTATAACGCAGTCGATTATTACAAAACGAGATAAAGGTCGTCCACATCAAATTTCCAATATGTGGCTAATTAGGGAAATCTGTTATCAGTTTATGCATTCAAAATACATGATATAAACCGAGTATTTACGGGTGACTAACCTTGTTTCAAATGATAAGGGGTACCTGCAGCTATAATCAGTTTTTATATGGAGGATTTAATGCATTTTTAATGAAAATATCTTTTTGATCTTGTATAATATTTTGGTCTAATCAATTACGAACTGTTGAGGTCTGATCAGAAAAGGAACGTTTATGTATTTTTATACTCTACACAACTATGTTGTCAGGGTATTATAGCTTTGTGCAGCCCCAAAAGTTTGTAACGCCGCGAAATATTGGTCCTAGACCCACCTTTAAGTATACCGATTGTCATATCTCGACTAGCTGAGTCGATCAAGACATGTGTGTTTTCACTCAAATGGTTTGCTGGGTATAAGTGATAATTTGTTTTTGTACCACCACGCAGATACGATGTGTAACATCGACGACTGTAACCGATTTTATTTACTGTGCCAATAAAATTGATATTATTTATGATTTCTTGTTCAATGAATATCCACAAATTGGAATTCTATTGGACTATTTAAACTGCAGTATCGTTATGAAATTTCCATTGTATTTTACGAACATTACAAGCCGTCACAACGACAATAAATTACAAAAGAAACGAAACAGAATAACAAATTCTTCGAAATCATGTCGCAACAAATTGGATATAAACTATTTACCCTGATCGCCTGTGTGTCATTGGTGTTGGGTGAAAATTCTCAAAACCCTTTAAAAAATATCAATCTTGCCAGTTTTTTGGCTCGTTCGGCCAATATAATGCAAAGAAATCCAGCAAGATCAATAACATGTTCGGATTATTTTCTACCGGCTATCGAATGTATAACGCATCAATTTGAGGAGAGCAACGCTGTTTGTGCTGAGACTGCGGCAAAGGCTCGAGCTGCTGCCGAGGCTGAAAGTGCTGAAGGTCAAGCAGAATTGGCTCAACAAGCGGACGATTCGTGTGGTGCTGTTATCCAGTGTAAAACAGCTGAGGGCGCAGCTAAGCAATTGGAATGTTATGCGGGCAAGGTATGTTTAAGAAGTGATTCCTTTTGATTTTCTTTTAATTAAATTTGTAAATTTTTTTGGTAGGGTGCCGATGGTTCTAAAAGTTTGCGTACACTTTCCAACAATGCTAACCTTAAGTCATCGAAACTAAATGAACAATTGCGTCGTATCAATAGCCAAGAAGACGCCTGTGTCACGAATAATCGTTTGAAATATGAAAGCGACAGTGCTGAGGCATATGAGGAATTTACCAGCTGTATTTATGGCCAAACAACAGTTCCGACCGGACCATCGCATTGGTGTCCCCAAGAGGAATAAATTAGATGTTGTATTGTAATAAATTGCAGACTGAAGTGAATTTAGTTCTAGGATCTAAATTTAAATTTGAAATACAAAAAAAGAAGAATTGTGATGTGATATTGAAATTATATGTAGTTTTGTTGTTATTTTTATGGGTATACTCACATAAATAGGATGCCAAAATAAAACTTTTTTAAAGTTTTATACCCTTAAATGACTTATTATGGTCCCAGAAAAGCATTGATTTGGTCCACAATAAGTGGTTTCGGTATATGAAATACTCTCACCGGGTCTTCTTTGCCCGTCCTCTACCTATACACGTTTTTCCAATGGTCTTCTGTCAATACAGATGCTCATTATGAGGTATTCTGTCTATTAGAGATTCGCGGCTGGTATTCTGTTTATAAAATATAGTTCTATTTCCGTTGTTAAAATATTTGCATCCAAATGAACTTCTTTCAGAAGGCCTTCAGAGCTAAATACAGAGAGGGATGGTTTTGTTCACAGACAACCACCACCACATCATGCGATATTTTTTCTATATCACGTGGGAGATATCGTACGAGGGCTATACCCAATAATATTGTGAGATTTTCAAGACTTTTTGTAGACGTTTTTGTATTTTAATTACCTTAAAACCAGTAAGAAACGTAGTAAACTCGAACTGGGACGACTATATGATACTCTTCACTAATTTGGGTATATAGTACATATGTATCCTTACAGTATCGAAATCTGAACCGATTTTCCCGAAACTTGCCAAATCTTATTCCAGACTCAATTCAGTACGCTATGCCAAATTTCTCGCAAATCGAAGGATATAAAGGGACTTTGGTGCAAAACTTACGTCAAATCGGACGAAAATATATATGGGAGCTATATATATAAATCTGAACCGATTTTCACGAAGTTAAACACACATTGTTCTAGACTTAATTCAGTACGCTTTGCGCAAATCGAAAGATATATAGGTACTTTGGTGCACAATTTACATAAAATCGGACGAATATATATATGGGAGCTATATCGAAACCTTACCCGATTTTTCGAAACTTACCATTCATCATTCTGGACTCAATTCAGTACGTTATGCCAAATTTCGTGCAAATCGAAGGATATTAAGGGACTTTGGTGCAAAATTTACCTCAAAGGAGCTATATCTAAATCTGAACCGATTTTTATGAAATTCAACACACATCGTTCTAGACTCTAGACTTAATTTAGCACGCTCTGCCAAATTTCGGGCAAATCGAAAGATATATAGGAACATTGCTGCACCATTTACATAAAATCGGACGAATATATATATGGGAGCTATATCAAAATCTGAACCAATTTTCCCGAAACTTACCATTCATCATTCTAGACTCAATTGAGTACGCTATGCCAAATTTTGCGCAAATTGAAGGACATAAAGGGACTTTGGTGCACTACTTACCTAAAATCGGAAAAAAATATAAGGGATCTACATCTAAACCTGAACCGATTTTCACGAAACTTTTACGTCATGCCAAATTTCGTGCAAATCGAAAGATATATAGGAACTTTGGTGCACCATTTACATAAAATCGGACGAAAATATATATGGGAGCTATATCGAAATCTGAACCAATTTTCCCAATTTCAATAGAATTCGTTTTTAGGCCAGATAAGTGTATACGTGTATATATTTTTATACCCTACACAACTATGTTGTCAGGGTATTATTGCTTTGTGCAGCCCCAAGAGTTTGTAATGCCGCGAAATATTGGTCCTAGACCCACCTTTAAGTATACCGATCGTCATATCTCGACTAGCTGAGTCGATCTAGACATGTGTGTCCGTCCGTCCATTATAATTTGTAAACACAATACAGGCCACAGTTATGTACTAATCTTAACGAAGTTTTGCATGAAGGATGGGTTCTGGCCAATGAAGACGCCTATTGTTTTTGGTAAAGATCGGTTAATATTTAAGGGATGAAATGGACCAAATACTAATTTTTTGTCGGTTTTTCTGGTCGCTGCAGAGGCCGCAATTATGGCCCGAACATCGTGAAATTTTACAGGGGATCGGGCCAAAGAATGAGCATGCCTGTTTTGATAAAGATCGGCCAATATTTAGCGGGTCAAATAGACCCTGACTTATGTGTTAAAAATTAAAAAACTTGTATTCTTTGGCGTATATATTAACCCCCGAAGGACCCGACAGACCCGATAAGTTGATAGTATATTCAAGAGGAGTGGTTGACCTTTAAATTGATACCAATTATATTGTCGTATGTACTCGGATGTGGGAGTTACACTTAAATATTTACAGGTTCTTACGTATTCAGATATTATTTAGTAACCCATTATCACACTAGAGGGCGCAAAGATAGCTCTGATTGCTTTGAACTTTTCCATGAGGATCCATGTATGGTCAAGGACAATGCCTATAATTTTCGCTGATGATCAGATAAGAATTTTGGGATGAACTGGACAGAGAACTTAATTTTTTGTATTATTTCGAGTCGATCTATAGGCCACAATTGAAAGCCTAACATCGCAAGACAACCCACGGTGTAGGGAATATGGCCAAGAAATGCCCATGCTCAGAATATAGAACCACAGAAAGTTCGATTTTCGTGGAAGTTGTGTAGGGTATCATATGGTCGGCCCCGTCCGACTATACTGCTCCGCTCACTGGTTTTAATTTACATTTATGATTTTTAAAAATAATATTAAAATTTTAAAAAAATAATGAGTCTCATCCTTAAGAATTCCGAATGCCAAATTAAACTTTAATGGGTAAATGCAGCTAAAACCTTTAAAATACCAAAAATGGGGCGGGACCCATTTCTAAAGATGGATTGGAAAAAGGGCTGTTTTGTTGGTGCTATATCAAAATATGGAAAATTAAAGAAGAAATGTTTTCCATCCTGCAAAAACTAGTACTTTGATGGGAAACCCCCTCAACCCTCCGTTCCACAGGGCCGAATTTTTATTTTCTCCACCATGAGTTGGACATACTAAATGCCTAAAACCGATCGTGTCTTTTAAAAGAAAACGAAATACCAAACTTGAGACACGCAAACTTGGTTAGTCCTGGAACGTACAACAAGTAAAAACGATGTTCAGTTCGGTCCGGCCAAACATTTTATAACCTCCACCATAAGGATGACAATCATAATAGCTAAAATTAATGGGGGCTCCTAGAAGAAAACGCATGTTATGATAGGACCTTGAACATATTTGAAACATTATTGAAATTCTCAAAATATCTAAAAGTGGGGCTACCGTTACTTAGGGCTACCACAAAACGGGGATCAATATTGAAATTTTGTAGTAATGAGATTTGACAGTCAATGAGAATACAAATATTCAATATATTTTGGTTCGAACTTTAATTACCTATTTGGTAATTTTCCCATTGACTTATTCATTGATTAGAATTCTATATGGTCTCAGCAAGGGGTGAGAGCGCCGGAATCGCCTTCAATGAAATCATCCAAATATTGTGGTATTTTCTGGTTATTTATTTGCCGTAGCGGGACTAATTGCTACGATAACACATATAATAACCTGCCCCAAAAAAGTATGTTCAATAATATCTTAAAGAGAACAACATCTGATAACAAATACCAAAATTTTATTTTTTTTATTAATTTAATTTAAATTCAAAATTCGTAAGAATTTGATAAAAACGCGATTAGAATTCCAAAGAAATCCCAATACAAAGAATAAAAGAAAAAAAAAAACAACCATCCCAATTTTGTTACATTTGAAAGTGATTAGTCAATTATTGGTGGGATAATGTTTATCAGATTTGAATGCTATCTTTATTTCGTCTCTAAGAACCGTTGAGAGTCATGCTAGACCAAGTCGGATAAATTTGGTATTGCGGTTTTGTTTTGGAAATTGATAATCAATACAGGTCTATGTAGCCTTCATATAAATGTCCCGCATAATTTTCACACCACATGGGTAAAGGGTGGAACTTTACGACAGTTTTAATTGTTTTTAAATATTTTATTTAAAACAACAAGTGATTTTGTTTTCCCCTATATGATTTAGGTCACAATGGTTCTCGATGTTGCCCTTATTGTTTTTTGTGGTCTTATCAGATGTGAAAAAATCATTTTGCCAAAATTTCTTTAATAATGGCAATAAAACTATTGTTTATTACCTGCCAAAAAAACGAAACAACCTCATTATTCACTGCCGTATAAAAACCTTTGGAAAATGGCAAAACAAAATCAGTCACGATATCGATCTTCAATTAAAGACATTAAACGATACCTAAACGGATAAGAAAAATCGAAAAATATATCCAAGAAAAAAAGTAACGAAATGTGCATATTAAAATCCTTGATTTATCTCAGCATTGTCTGTGTAACATTGGCCACGGCCAAGGATCACACTTCAGTCAAACATTCCGCCGACTTGGGTTCATTAGGTTTTAATTCACTATCCAATGATTTACTAAAACAAAATCCCACACGATCGGCATCCTGTTTTGAGTGTTATACCGCATTGCTAACCCAGCTTGCCGAACAATTCGAAGAGAAAAATGCTGAATGTTCGGCAACAGCAAATGCAGATCGTAATACCTTAGAAGTGGATGCTGCTGAAGATTTGAAAGATTTATCTGAACGATCAAATAATGTTTGTTCACCGGTCAGACAGTGTCAAGAAGGTGAGGATGTCATCTCTGGTTTCCAATGCTATGCAGATGAGGTGAGTAAAGATGTTTGAGGGGGTTTCAAAGAATTTTTTTAAATTGTCGAAATATTTGTTGTTATAGAGCTCCAGTGGTATTAAATATTTACAAGGCATTGTCAGTGATGCTACCGTGAAGATGGCTAAATTTGAGCAAAAATTGCGTCGCATTGAAAGTGAAGAGAAATCATGCTTATTCAAGAATAAAGTGGATTATGGAGAGCAATCTGCTGCTGCTTATGAGGATTATATGGATTGTTTAAATGGAGTTAACAGCAATATTTGTTCGTCGTATACGGAAGGTCCAACTGAGGGTGCAACTGAGGGTCCCACTGAAGGTGCAACTGAAGGTCAAACTGAGGGTCCCACTGAAGATCCAACTGAGGGTCCCACGGAAGGTCCTACTGAGGGTCCTACGGAAGGTTCAACAGAGGGTCCTACTGAAGGCCCAACGGAGGGTACAACTGTAGTTCCAACCGAGGGCCCAACCGAAGGTCCTACTGAGGGTCCTACGGAGGGTACAACTGAAGTTCCAACAGAGGGTCCAACCGAAGGACCAACGGAAGGTTCCACAGAGGGTCCAACGGAAGGTTCTACAGACGGTCCTACTGAAGGTCCAACGGAGGGTACAACTGAAGTTCCAACAGAGGGCCCAACCGAAGGTTCAACAGAAGGACCAACGGAAGGTTCCACAGACGGTCCTACTGAAGGACCAACGGAGGATCCAACAGACGGCCCAACCGAAGGTCCTGCTGATGGTCCTACGGAAGGTTCCACAGAGGTTCCCACGGAAGGTCCAACGGAGGGTACAACTGAAGTTGCAACAGAGGATCCAACCGAAGGCCCTACAGATAATCCAACGGAGGGTACAACTGATAGTCCAACTGAAGGTTCCACAGAGGGTCCAATAGAAAGTACAACTGAAGATCCAACTGAGGGCCCAACTGATGGTTCAACAGAAGTTGTAACAGAAGGTTCAACCGAAAGCTCAACCGGAGGCCCAACCGAAGGTCTAACAGAGGGTCCAACAAATGGTTCAACCGAAAGTTCAACCAAAGATCCAAACAATGGACAATCCGGCAATGGTAATGGATCGGGACAAGACGGCTCCGATGAAGATAGTGAATCTGAAGAGTCTTCCGGCGATGACAGTAAATCAGAAGAAGACTCTGAAAGTAAATCAGAAGAAGAGAGTAAAGAAGACAGTGAAGAAGATAGTGAATCGAAAGAAGATGAAGAAGCTATTTCTAAGCGCTCACCCCGTTTCCGCAAAATTCGAGTATGAGGTAGCAAAATTATCATATAACTTAGCGAAGTTTTATTAGATGTATGAGAACAAGTGTATTTGTAGTTCAATAATATATTAAATGCAATTAAAGACTGTGGACTTTTGTTTTTTTATTTAAGAGGGTTATGGGTCCACGTCTTGTCTCATATAATGGATACGCCTCCCCTAGAGGCCTAAGCTGATTTTTAATCCCTACACATCTATGTTGTCAGGGTATTATAGCTTTGTGCAGCCTCAAGAGTTTGTAACTCCGCGAAATATTGGTCCTAGACCAACCTTTAAGTATACCGATCGTCATATCTTGACTAGATGAGTCGATCTAGGCCTGTGTGCCCGTCCGTCCGTCTGTCCATTATAATTTGTAAACACGATACAGGCCACAGTTATGGACCAATCTTCACGAAATTTTGAATGTAGGATGGTTTCTGGCCAATGAAGACCCCTATTGTTTTTGGAAAAGATCGGTTAATATTTAGGGGATGAAATGGACCAAAAACTTTATTTTGGTCGGTTTTTCTGGTCGCTTCAGAGGCCGCAATTATGGCCCAAACACCGCGAATTTTTGCATGGAGAAGCGGATCGGGCCAGAGAATAAGCACGCCTGTTTTGATAAAGATGGGTCAATATTTAGCGGGTCAAATGGACCCTAACTGTTGTGTGAAAAATTACAACATTTGTATTCTATAGCGTATATATTTACAACTGAAGGACGTAGACCCGAGAAGTTGATAGTATATCCAAGACGAGTGGTTGATCTTTTAATTGATACCAATTATATTGTCGTAGGTACTCGGATGCGGGAGTTACACTTAAATATTTACAGGTGCTTACGTATTCAGATATTATTTAATAACCTATTACCACACTGAAGGGCGGAAATATAGCGCGGATCGCTTTGAAATGTTCCATGAGGGTCCAGTTATGGTCAAGGACAACGCCTAAAATGTTAGGTGATGATCAAATAAAAATTTTTCGGATGAAGTGGACCGAAAACTTAATTATTTGTACTTTTCGAGTCGAAAGCCGAACATCATAACTCAACCCACGGTGAAGGGAATCTGGACAAGTATGTAGAGGGGCTGTATTGATTATTAGTAACATATGCTGACCACTCAAAAGTGTGCAAATATCGCGAAATATTGCCCAATCTCAGAATATAGAACCACAGAAAGTTAGATTTTCATGGAAGTTTTGTAGGGTATCGTATGGTCGTCCCCGTCCGACTATACTGCTCCGCTCACTGGTTTTCAATAAATTTATTATACTTTCTGAGATGATGTATAAATTTCTGCCCTATAATTCTATAGCTCCAATAAAAGAGTCATGACCGATTTTACGAATTTTCAATGGATTGTAAATCCAGTTCGGACTGGCTGATCTCTTGAAAATATATCAATTATCAAGTATCAAGTCCTTAAAATAAAAATAAAATTCCTGAGGAACAATTGTTTGGAAATAGCTCCCATATACGGTCCACTATCGATTGTAGATGGGCCTTAAATACTGTTTAAAAATACTCATAAATTCCTCTATAATATATATGAAAAAATCCACCTTGCAAGACCTTCAGAAAATATTTATTTTTAACATTACGCTTTTAACTCTTAAGGCACCTCAAAAGATTTCGAATAGTTGAAAAATGAAACTCCAAAAATTTTTGGTCGTAAATTTATTTTAACACCCTATTTGGTAATTTTCCCAATTTCTTGTTCATAGATTAGAGTACCATATCTTCTCAGTATGGGGTGAGAGTTTCGATATACCTATCAATGAGATCACCCAAATATTGTGGTATTTTTTGGTTATTTTTCTTCGTTTCAGTACTGATTGCTGTGATAACAAATATAATATCGTAACCTGCCCCAAAAATATGCGTTCAATGAAATCTTAATGGGAACAACATCTGATAACAAATAGCAAAATTTGATTTGTTTATTTAATTTAAGAATAAGAAGTTGATAAAAAAAATAATACTTCACCCGATTACAGTTTCTAAGAAATCCCCTTACAAAGAATAAAGAAGAAAAAATATCTCTTAACCTCTTTTTATTCGATTTCCAGAAATTTATTAGTCAATTATTGGTGAGCTAATGCTTATCTCGCCCTGCATTTGCACATCTAGGTGAAATTGTTTACTGGGTAAATTTAAATCGTTGAGAGTCATTGTGGGTCAAGGCAAAAAATACTAGGTCCGTAGGTTTAAGCCACATTATTACACACCAAGTGTCTATTATTTGCTCTTCAGATTTCTGGAAAAAAAAACAAATTCCCAGAAAAATGTTCTTGTCCTGGTTTTTAATAGGACCGAATTGATCACGCTTTATATTTGGTATGTTGAAATTTTTAGCCCAATTTTCCAACTTCAAAATCTGCTTTAAGTCACAATGACCATTAACGTTTCATTTGTTTTTTTTTTGTCGTAACAGACAAGGAAATAATTTTGCCAGAACTTCTTTAATATTGGCAATAATAAAACAATTATTTATTGCCTACCACCAATCAGCCAATCAATAATAATACAAATAAATAAATTCATATTTTCCATTGCAGTATATAAACCTCTTGTAACCGATAATACAAAATCAGTCACGATAGCGATCTTCAATTAAAGACATTAAACGACACCTAATCGAATAAGAAAAACAAAAAAATATATTTTACAAGAAAAAAGCAACAACAAAATGTATTTTTTAAAATCCGCAATTTATCTCAGCATAGTCTGTGCAACATTGGTCACGGCCACCGATCACATTTCATTGAAAAATTCCGCCGATTTGGGTCTATTAAATTTTATGTCACGTTCCAATGAGTTGCTAAAACAAAATCCCACACGATCGGTATCCTGTTTTGGGTGTTATATCCCAGTGATTGCCGAGCTCACCGAAGAATTTGAAGGAAAAAATGCCGATTGTTCGGCCGCAGCAAACGGGGCTCGTAATAACTTAGAAGTGAATGCCGCTGAAGATCTGAGAGATTTATCTGAACGAACAGATAATGTTTGTACATCGGTCGGACAGTGTCGAGAAGGTGATGGTGCTAAGTCTGTTTTCCAATGTTATGTGGATGAGGTGAGTGAAAAATTTTGGAATTTCGAAGAAATTCTATAAAGGGTTGATATTAAATTTTTTTAGAGCTCCAGTGGCAGTAAATTGTTGCAAGTTGTTGCAAATGATGCTACCGTGAAGTTGGCGGATTTTGAGGAAAATCTGCGTCGC
Organism: Musca vetustissima; assembly: GCF_032173495.1. Lineage (NCBI taxonomy): Eukaryota > Metazoa > Arthropoda > Insecta > Diptera > Muscidae > Musca > Musca vetustissima. Next base: position 78,906 of record NW_026872782.1, read on the forward strand.
ATTGAAAGTGAAGAGAAATCATGCGTATTCAGGAATAAGGTGGAATATGAAGAAAAATGTGATGCTGCTTATGACGAGTTTTTGGATTGTTTAAATGGAGTTAACAGCAATATTTGTACGTCACCTACTGAGGGTCCCACCGAAGGTCCCACTGAAGGTCCAACTGAGGGTCCAACTGAGGGTCCAACTGAGGGTCCAACTGAGGGTCCAACTGAGGGTCCAACCGAAGGTCCTACAGAAGGTCCAACAGAGGGTCCAACAGAGGGTCCCACTGAAGGTCCAACTGAGGGTCCAACCGAAGGTCCAACTGAGGGTCCAACAGAAGGTCCAACAGAGGGTCCCACTGAGGGACCAACAGAGGGTCCTTCCGAAGGTCCAACAGAGGGTCCCACTGAAGGTCCAACTGAGGGGCCAACCGAAGGTCCAACTGAGGGTCCAACAGAAGGTCCAACAGAGGGTCCCACTGAGGGACCAACAGAAGGTCCAACAGAGGGTCCCACTGAAGGTCCAACTGAGGGTCCCACTGAGGGTCCCACTGAAGGTCCAACAGAAGGTCCAACGGAGGGCCCCACTGAAGGTCCTACAGAGGGTCCAACCGAAGGCACAACAGAAACTGAAGATCTTATGCCTGAAGAAGACTTATATATTCGCTCAGCACGATTCCGCAGATTTCGAGTATAAGAAAACGAAATTGTGATATCCTTACCAAAATTGTAATATATGTATGCGAACAATTGTCTTCGTAGCTTTAGAAATAAATGCGAGTTAATATATTTAATGCAATTCATATTTGTGAATTATTGAACAATTATTTTTGAGGACTTTTAGAGTCATAACAATGGTGTTTCTAAAATATATTTTCCAACCAATTACCAAATGCAATTTTAAGGACTCTCAGACCAATACACATGTATTTTTTTATAAAGAATATATTTTTAAGTACTTACCCTCAACGAACTTGGATTTTGCAGAAAAAGAACTTGTTAAGGACTATCAGAAGGGTGGATCAAAATGAATTATGCGAACGATAGCAAAATGAAACGATAGGAGCAACGGACGAATAAACCCGACATAGTATCAATCTTTCCATTGAGATAGTTCGTTCCGGAATGATCCATCTTTACAATGCAAAGATCGCCGCAATTTCTAAACGATAAGAGAGTGTCATTAGCGTTTGTGGAAGGTTAAAAATAATATTTACGGAAAAAGTTCGATATTAAACAAAGCTATAACCTAGGCGCTATATAAAAGAAAATTGTCAATCTGACATAACTCCCATATAGAGCTAACTCCTAATTTTAATATAACGAAGGTCCTAGGCACTTTATGGAACCTAAATGGCTGACATTTAGATAATGACATCGTTTTAGAAAATTGTCAATATATGCCCGCGTTTTAAAGCCCATAAATGCCGCAGAGTCTTTAATTTGGTATTACGGGCTCTAGGAGGCAGAAAAACATATTTACATATAATGGGACGATATGGGGTCATACATGCCCATTTGGAAATTAATGTCATTTGGCATTCCGGAAGGCTAATCAGTAAGGAAGTAAGGTAGTCGGACTGGCGAATATTTGATACCCTTCACCACTTTGGGTATATTTTACATAGTCTCCTAACAGACGTGGCCTTTTCGAAAAAACATTGACATGAAATTGAAAGAAAGGAAGACACATAAGATCTTTGGTGGACCATTTCCATTAAATCAGACGAAAATATATATTGGAGTTATATCTAAATCTGAATTTCAAGAAACTTAACACACATCATTATAGACTCAATTCAGTACGCTAAGCCAAATTTCATGCATATTGAGAGATCTTTAGAGACTTTGGCACACCATTTACCTTAAATCGGACGAAAATATATATGGAAGCTATATCTACATCTGAATCGATTTTCAAAAAAACTTAACACACATATTTCAGTGCGCTATGCCACATTTCTTGCAAATCGAAAGATATACATTGACTTTAGTGCACAATTTACATTAAATCGGAGGAAAATATATAGGGGAGCTAAATCTAAATCTGAACCGACTTTCACGAAACTTAACACATATCACTCTAGACTTAATTCAATGCGCTATACCAAATTTCGTGCAAATCGAAAGATATATGGGACTTTGGTTCACCATTTGCATTAAATCGGACGAAAATGTATGTGGGAGCTATATATAAATCTGAAACGATTTTTACGAAACTTAGCACGCATTATTCTATATTCAACTTAGTACGCTATGCCAAATTTCGTGCATATTTAGGGACGTTGGCGCACAATTTACATTAAATCTGACGAATATATATATGGGAGCTATATCTAAATCTGGACCGATTTTCACGAAACTTGGCATACATCATTCTAGACCTAAATGATTAGGCTGTACCAAATTTCGTGCAAATCGAAAGATATATAGGGACATTGGTACACCATATACATTAAATCGGACGACAATATGTATATATATATATATATATATATATATGGGAGCTATATATAAATCGGAACCGATTTTTACGAAATTTAGCACACATTATTTTAGACTCAATTCAGTACGCTATGCCAAATTTCGTGCATATTTAGGGACGTAGGCGCACCATTTACATTAAATCGGACGAAAATATATATGGCAGCTATATCTAAATCTGAACCGATTTTCACGAAACTTAGCACACGCCGTTCTAGACTTAATTTAGTACGCTGTGCCAATTTTCGTGCAAATCGAAAGATATATAGGGCCCTTGGTGAACCGTTTACCATAAATCGGACGAAATTATATATGGGAGCTATATCTAAACCTTAACCGATCTTTCCAATAGGGTTCGTCCTTGGGTCAAGTTAATGAGCAGCGCCAAATTTCAACCAAATCGGATGTCAAATGCGACCTGTAGTTTATTTACAATTTAACATCGATATAATTTGTTTCAATTTAAATGTCAATTTTTTCGATCTATGTCCCTTCAAAATGTTCTATATAAACCATATAATGTTAATAATGACCGATATTCCTAGTTTCAAACATGTAAAAATTCGGGGTGACCTGTACTTTGTTTACCAATTATAATGGACAGATGGGCAAACATGTCTTGATCGACTCAGCTATTCAATATATGACGATCGGTAAACTAACATGTGGTTCTAGAAACAATATTTCGCAACTTTAGAAACTCTTGGGTCACACAACCTAGATGGATCTGTGTAGAGTATAATCACATACCAAGGGGAACCACATATAATATTTTGTCGCACTATCAGATCAATAAACTGGAATTTTTTAAAGGCTTTCAAACCAATATACGTGTATTTTTATACCCTTCACCACACTGTGGTACAGGGTATTATGTCTTTGTGCTTATGTTATAGACACATGGTTCCTTTTGAGAATATGCATGGAATCACTTTCTGAGTCGATTTATACATGTCCGTCCGTCTGTCCGTCTGTAGATGTTAAATTGTAAACAAAGTACAGGTCGCATTTATGATCCGATTTGGTTGAAATTTGGCACAAGTCACTTATTGGGCCCAAGGACGAACCCTATTGAAATTGGGAAACATCGGTTCAGATTTAGATATAGCTCACATATATATTTTCGCCCGATTTAAGGTAAATAGGGCACCAAAGTCCCTCTATATCTTTCGATTTACACAAAATTTGGTACAGAGTACTGAATTAGGTCCAGAATGATTTGTGCCAAGTTTCGAGAAAATCGATTCAGATTTAGATATACCTCCCATATATAGTTTCGTCCGATTTAAGGTAAATGGTGCACCGAAGTCCTTACATATCATTCGATTTGCATGGAATTTGGCACAGAGTACTGAATTAGGTCCAGAATGATTTGTGCCAAGTTTCGAGAAAATCGGTTCATATTTATATATAGCTCCCATATATGCACCAAAGTCCCAATATATCATTCGATTTACACGAAATTTGGCATAGAGTACTGAATTAGGTTCAGAATGATGTATGCTAAGTTTCGAGAAAATCGGTTCAGATTTAGATATAGCTCCCATATATAAATCGGTCTCCAAAGTCCCTATATATCCTTGGATTTGCACGAAATTTGGCAAAGGGTACTGAATTGGGTCCAGAATGAAGTGTGCTACATTTCGTGAAAATCGGTCCAGATTTAGATATAGCTCCCATATATAGTTTCGTCCGATTAAAGTATATATAAAAAAATAAAAAAAGGTCAATAATGACGTGTATATCAGATTTATATATATATATATATTTTTTCGTAGAATTATTGAACGTGGTTTTTTTTAAAGAATATTGGAACATACATGATGCCATCGCTGGTGTTAAAGTAAATAAAAAACAATTATGCCATATTTATTTCTACTCATAGCAACAATCTATGTTAATATTTCTTGTAATTGCCATTGTAAATTAACAATTACATAGAATAGATTCTTATCAGATATTTTATAGTGACATGATTAGGACGATATTATTCCGATTATTGTCATCGTCTAATGGTTTACACGTTCTTTGGTAAAGAAACGAAAAAATAAAAATTATCTGTGACGCGACAAGTCTCCAAATAAATTCTATACCATAAATCAAATGCAAATATTGACAATATGAATCATAAGTGATGGCTTATAAAATGATTAAATAAAATAGTTAACACGTTGATGTTACAACCGCTTTTGTTAACGTCATAAGCAACAGTATATCACAATATTGAAAAAAAATTGGAGATTGTTTGGAGCAATTGCAAATTTGTGTTGTTTCCCTTACATGACCAAGGTATTTGAATTAAAGATATTATGTACAACAACATCAAATTTGGCTTTTATTTCGTGTATATTCCTCCGTTCCCACGCCTACATTATTCAACAATCAATCATAGGTCATGGGTTATTATATGTTGATTTAAGAAGATACACACATATTTGAAATGTACGAACACAACTAAACACAAATATCAATGAATCTTGTAAAAAAAAAAACATTATGGAAAGTTATAAAGTCGGGCTGGGCCGACTATATGATACCCTTCACCACTTTGGGAAATTGAACGAATTTAAATGTGTGGTTTTTATCTACAAGTGAGTTTGAGGCAGAGTTTGAGTCGTGTGCGTACAATGGACAAATTTTATGTAAATCGATTTATAGAAAACTTTATACACGATTTTCGGTATGCCGCACTGCTCAAAATTTAATCTCAATCAGACACCCGTTCGATATATATGGATGCTATGTCTGCATCTGCACCAATTTAAACCAGTAAGAAAGGGTTTAAAGTCCGACTATATGATACCCTTCACCGCTTTTCTACATATGTCTCCGCCTTTTCGAAAGAACATTGACATGAAATTGAACAAACATGAATATGTGATCTTTCTGGAACCTATGCTAAATTTCATTTCATTTAGGCAAGTTTAGAGACGTTTGCGTACAATGGAACAAATTTATATAAATCGATATTATTTAAATAAATTTGATATAAACCAGATACCCGTGTACCAATTAGATCCAGTAAGGACAGTAGTAAAGTTGGACGGGGCTTACTATATCATACCCTTTACCACTATGGGTATATTAAACAGATGGATTCTAAAAGACTTCGCATTTTTGAAGGACCATTAACATGAAATTGGATGATCTAATATTTGTGATCTTTATCTTAATGTGAACCGACATGACATTCGTTTTTTACAATGGGACAAAATTATGTAAATCGACATCCGTTGTTCTATGTCTGTACTTCCACAAAACGCAACTACGTTATTCAATGCTCAATTTTGTACGTTGTACAAAATTTCATATCAATCTTTACTGAAAATCAGACGAACATATATATGGAAGCTATATCCAAATCTGAAAAGACATTCACGAAACTAAGCACACATCATTCTAGACATCATCCAAGACTAAATTCAGTACGCTATTCAAAATTTTGTTCAAATCGAAAGATATATAGAGACTTTGGTACACCATTTACCTTAAATCGGACGTATATATATATATATATGGGAGCTATATCTAAATCTGAACCGATTTTCATGAAATTGAGCACACATCATTCTAGACTTAAGTGCAAATCAAAAGATTTCCAGGGACTTACGTGGACTATTTTCCTAAAATCGGGCGAAACTATATATGTGAGTTATATCTAAATCTGAACCGATTTTCACGAAACTTTGCACACATCATTCTAAACTTAATTCTGTATGCTTTGCCAAGTTTCGTATAAATCGAATGGTATATAGGGACTTTGGTGCACCATTTACATTATATCGGACCTAAATATATATATATGAGAGCTATATCTATATCTGAACAGATTTTTTTTTTTACAATTACAATACGGTTCGTCCTTGGGCCAAATAAATGAGCTGTGCCAAATTTAATCCAATTCGAATCAAAAATGCGACCTGTACTTTGTTTACAATTTAACATGCACAGACAGGCAGACGGACGGACATACACAAATCGACTTAGAAAATGATTATATGCATATTTTCAAAAGAAACCATGTGCCTATCTCGTTTTCTTTTGCCTGTTACAAACATATGCATAAAAACATGAGACCGGACAAATATTTTTATAGTCCCTATATAGAGGTGTGCATTCAAAATTTCTAAAAAAAGTTGGTAACATCGTGTGGTGTCTATTGACTGTTTTTGTTATTACCGAAAATATCATATTACAACGATATTGCTGGGGAAATGCGGATAAATCTTCCAAATACAGAAAATGGTTGGGAATCTTTATACAGGGTTATGTCCAATCATAAAAATATGTTGGAGTACAAAATTACAGCCACCGTAACGTGTCGAATGATGGTAGATACATGTAGAAATATTGGTTTTAGACCCAATGTTTCTTTGTACCAAATTCGTTTCAGACAATTTGGAGTTGATGTACAAATGTCAGCCCGTCGTCTGCCTGGCGGGCTGGTGCACATGATAACTCTCGAAGGGAGTAACCGATTTTAAAAATAAAATAAAGTTCGATGATGGACCGATGGGTCCACTTTTTCTGGCACATTTTTGCGTAGCAAAGGGTATATATCCTCATTTGGGTATAAACATTGATCTACCCCGCAACATTTTCTGGGAAATTATTTGTTTTTCTAACCGGGAATAAATACAATTTAAGAACCTGGAATGATTTAGAAAATGCGGCTAAGACCCTCAAGCTACCAATAATAAGGCGGGACTTTTATATGGTTTCTATATCAAAACCTGGGCTTATATTGAAAATTTTCTGAAAAATACCTGGTAAACTCCAAGAACCTGATATAGCAAATTTCAACCTTTTGTTGGGAAAATTCGCAAATTTTCTGCAAATATATTTTTCGCTCTCCACGAATCCAGAATGCCATGTTACAGCTACTTCGGTGGAAAAATGGGACCAAACATCGAAAATGAGGCGAGACATATATGAAAGGGGCTAAGTCAAAGCTTGGACCATGGGTGTAACCAACTGCTCACCTGTGTTAACAAATAAGGCGTCATATTAACCCTTTGTGGCCCAATGTTGCCCACAGGCTACAAAATGTTTTAGAGCTTATATTTAATATGCTGCTTTGGATTTCATACGTCAACACTTATCAAAAGTAAAATCTGAAAAATTAAAAATCATTCGATTTTAAGCAAATGGTGGACCAAACTCCCATTATTGGTCTGATTGAGACAACATTCTGCACAGACTACTGAATTAGGTCCAGATTGATGCATGTGAATTTTTGTTGAAATAGGTTCAAATTTAGATATATCTCCCACATATATTTTCATCCGATTTTATGTAAATGACGCACTTAGGAGTCTATGTTTGTTCGATATTCACGAAATATAGCAGCGGGTATGGAATTTAATCTATGAATGCGTTTTTTCATTAAATATTTACTTAAAAAAAGTTTAACGGGACAAGAAATTTATAATGATATGTTGAATGTGTTAGGTGAAAGTGCTCCTTCATATGCAACAGTAAAAAATGGGTTGCTGAAGAAGTTTCCGAACGGCCTTCGTATAGAAGATCTTAGTGTTAAGTGGATGAGTGACGGACAGATTATCATTTGAAGTTTGAAATATTGGTTGCCGTAGGAGTGTCGAATTGAGATATGCAAGTATAGTACTTATATGTACTAAATGAAACTATATTTGGTACAACTTGGTTATGTGTGACTGGATAGGGCTGGTTTCCAGAATTTTGGAATTAAAATTACTTTTGGGGTTTAGGATTGATGTAGTTTAGGAAATTCGTACTTATTTGAACAAAAAAGTAATAAATACTACCAAATATTTTGAATTAGTTTTTGTGTTAATGGATAGGGTTGGAATCCTGGTCCAAGTGGTACTAAACTTGTTAAAATTTAAATTTGTTTGAGGGGATAGAAAAGGTAGCGATTATTATTGGAAATCAGGATTGGGGTACTTTTAGAAATTTGTACTTTTGAGTAAGAAAAGTAATAAATTTTGTACAATTTGGACTTTCGTGGAATTAAAACTACTATTGGAGAGTAGGATTGATGTAGTTTTAGAAATTCTTAAAATTACTAAATGGTATTAAATTGAAAAGTATTAAATGGTACTAAATTTGGTACCACTTGGTTTTGGGTGAATGAATAGGGCTGGAATCCTGATATTTCGAATTAAGATTACTGTTGAAGTATATGATTGATCTATGGAGGCCGCTTTGGAAGTTCGAATTTAAGTGTACGAATAGTACTAAGTGTACTAATTTTGGATCAATTTAGATTTGAGTAACGGAGAGAGCTGGAAATTTAAAATTTTTAATAATCATTATTGTTTGAATGTAGAACAGAGATATGGGGGTAGTTTTTAAAAAAATATACTTATGTGAAGTAAACGGTACTAAATTTGGTACAATTTGATTTTGTGTGAACGGATAGAGCTGAACTCATGAATTTTGGAATAAAAATTACTGTTGGAGGTAGTTTTGGAAAGTAGTACTTATTGGTACGAAAAGTACTACATTTGGTATAATAGAGCTGGAACAAATAGAGTTGGAACTTCGAAATTTGAAATTAAAATTACTGTTGAATTGTAGGATTGAGGTAGTTTAAGAGATTTCTACTTATGGGTATTAAGTGATACTAAATTTAGTATAATTTGGATTTCGGGTGAACGGATAACGCTGGAAACCTAAAATTTGGTATAGGGGAGACTGGGGCACCTTCGGCATGGGGGCACCTTCGGCAATCGCGTTTTCGATATGAAGCTCTCACCGAACATCACTAGTTTCGATACATAGGTATCGAATATCGAAATAAATAAATGACACAAAGTTTGAAATTTCTAGCTAATAAGCTTATTTAGATACATGGGTTTTTGTATTTTTATAGATGTTTCTGTAATATTTCAATTCCATTTCGTAAGTATTTCGTGTATAAAACTTTTAAAATTGTTAAGACAATATTATTAAAAAGTGGTTAACTATCATGTGTATTATTAGAGAAATATTTAAAAATGTAATGTTTCTACAAATCTGATCAAAAAAATCAAAAAATCTATAAAAAGTACATTCGGCATTTTAAAGTGGGGCAAATTCGGCCATATACAGATTGTGCAATAGTATTTTCTTAAAATGTTTTTGAGTTTGTCTTTAAAACTAATCCTTTAATATGGTTCGAAATTGCATATATAAGATCAAACGTGCTTGTATTGACGAAAATGCGATAGAAAACCTCTATTTATGATGGTGTGTACGACCTTGAGATGTAAACGTCCGCCGCTAGAAAATAAAGTCCTATAATTCAAACATTGTGTGGCGTATTAAAACCAAATAGAGCCTTTAGAGGATCAGAATTTAAACCAGACTGATAGCGATGATAATTACCCGGCTATGACTATGGTGCCGAATGTGCCCCATCAAATGCCGAAGCTACGCCGAGTTGGGGCACATTCGGCGAATTTGACTTTTTTACAAAACTGTAAAATTTTTTAACTAATACTATTTTTTTATATCTTTTTGGTACTATTTTTTATAATTAAGCGTCAGAGGACAATAATCAGCCATGAAGTTGTTCTATATGTTGAATAAGTACTGAGATATAGAGCTCTAAAAAAAAAGTGACGAAGGTGCCCCAGTCTCCCCTATTTGTTCGAAATCTATATAGTGGAATTAAGAGAGAGATTTCGGAATTATAGTACAACATAGGAATACAAAACAAAATATTGCCCTTGAATATGACACCTTATTTCTGTTAAAAGAGCAACTTGTTAAAAAATTACCGGCAGTAAAGGACATATTTATAAAAAAATTGAAAAATAAATAATCATATGGAAGAATAATTCGAAAGTCATTACGCGCTCCAGGCGGCCGACCTAACAGACGGACCGACATTTGTAAATGGACTCCAAATTGTCTGAACCGGATTTGGTCAAGAGAAAATGCGGTCTAAACCAATGTTTCTGTATATAGACATGTCCTCGATAGCCATAAGGCTGAGGGTATAAAAAAATATATCATAAACCAAATATTTTATATTTGCTTCTGGAACCACTAAATGGATAACCCTCCTTCAACATCCAAAATTAGTGGAAAGTATGCGTATTAAAAACAACATTTTATTGTTAGCTATACAATATTATTATTTATTTATATAATAAAAAAAATTATAATTTTTTATAAATATTTCGATTGTGTGTGGGGGAATATATCTTATTACATATACTTATTTTACAAAAAAAAAAAAAAAATATATATATATATAATTAAAAAAATATTTTAATCGTTGAAGCATTTTGAGAGTTATTTTTTTTCTTAATTTTTATATTCGATGTATATTTGTTTGTGTGTTTGAGTCACATCTTATATTTCTAATTTGTTAAGAGGAGTTGTTTTTTATTGACATGGTTTCTCTTATATAAAAATTGCACATCATTTTCGTTTTGCAATAATTACAAGCAGTGAAGAATATAACAAAAAAAAAGAAAAATTAAAATAAAATAAAAAAGTATATATTATTAAACAATTTAGAAAAAAATATTAAACAAAATATATATAATTATTTTTTCAAAATAATAATAAAAAGTAGTTTAAAATATAGATAAATTACATACATAAAAAAATATTGTGTTTTTGTATTTGTTGTTATTATTGGAATTTGTTTGTAAATATGCTGTGACGAACACCCATCCATTGTAACGGAACCCAAATTTCTTGTAATGGAAAATTAGGGAAGGTACACTTCATTTGGGGGAGTACACTGATTGACATACTAAATGCACAAATTCAAAAAATAACTGCAAATCAAATATGGGAATTTGAGTTTTATTCGCTTTCTGCATTTCATTATTTTTCTTCTAATTTCTTAACTACCACACTAACACAACAACAATAACACATAACGTACAAAACGGTTAGACTCTGCAAATGCAAACATTTGACTTGATTATTTGTTGTTTTTTTTTCTTCTTAAGCTATGCTAAATATTCAACACGCTAATCGAATAGGTAGACAGTCAGGCAGGCAGCCAGTTCAGTCCAGACGCATGCTGGCACGCTCACTCATTTTGTGTCACCTAAAAATATTTACTTCTATTGCTAATGTCAGTTTGAAATAGTGACGATACGTCTACATATCTGCCTAACTATTTCTTTTTTGTTTTTTCGTACTGCTCCCTCATCCCTCCCTTTGGTCAGGGGGGCGGCGACTCCTCTAACAATTGTGACATTTAACCAAACCCACTTCGTCACAGTTCATACATTTCAATGCCACAAATTCAGCTGTGAAATGATTTCGATGTACCGACTTCTTGGAACCTTTGCAGGAGGGACATGGCAGCAAACGATAACCACCGCATGTTTGACAGGTGTAGGTAGTTGCAATTGACTGCAAGGAAAATAAAAGAAATGGGTACAAAGTGAATGAGTAAAATAGCATAGCTGGGTGTGTCATTGTAGCTTACCTTATAGGGTTTTAAGAGCTGTCTAAGTTCTCCAGATTCATTAAGGCGTTCCACGGTCTCGGCATCCTGTAAAATAAGAGAGAAGAATAAACGGTAAGTAAATTGGGTCTGGAAGATTGAAATGGGAATTTTTCTGAAATACGAAGAAAATATTCTGACGGACTTCTAACGACCGAAGATGTTTTTGAGGTGTCCTTGGAGGTCTTTGAAACATCGATTACCGTCTGATATATGGAGAAAATCTTAAGACAAAATAACTTTTAGAGAATCGTTAAGAGAAAATACCTTATAGAGGCATTCTAGAAACAGAAGTCATTGTAAGTCCTTTTTGAAGGACTCCTAAAGACCGAAAGTCTCATAAGAATCACAGAACTCCTAACGATCGTAAAGCTTTTGAAGCTTTCCTAAAGATAGAGATGTTCGTAAGGACTCCTAACGATTGGCTTCGTTTCTGAAGCATTATAGTTTTCAGAATAGGAACAATTCTAAAAGTCCCCTCTAAATATCGAAACCTTTCTGCAGGACTCCTATAGACCCATAAGGGGTAACCACATACGAGGATTCAGGCATGTTAATTTTTGACTATTAAAGTCAAACATGATTTAGGGCAAATCTAATTTAACATACCATGCCTGAATTCTCCTTATGTGTTTCCCTCTGAAAAATCGAAGAGCTTTTGTAGATCACACACTGTTTCTGTATGCCACCTAAAGAAAAAATGAAAAAATTCCCAGCGATCGAAAAGCCTCTGAAGGTTTCCTGAAGATATGGAAGTTCAGAAGTACTCCTAACGATTGGTTTCCCATGGACCAAAGGTGTTCTGAAGCTTTTCTAAAAATAGAAAAAAAAATTAAAACGTCTTCTATAAACAATTTTCTGAAGCCATTGTGAGGGTCTTCTAAAGACTGAAAGCATTATGATGGACTTCTAAAGCCAAAATTACTTCTGCTAAAATCAGAAGACCTTCTGAAGGTATGTTATAGTCAGCCGACATCCTAAGACCGAAGGCAGCGTATTAAATATAGAAAAGTTTCCAGCAGAACTTACGTCTTCTGAAGATCGTCTTGTGTCAAAATAGAGAACCTTCTGAAGTTTCTGTAAAGTTCGATTATCTTCTGGAAGTCTGGTATAGAAAAAATACCTACAGATTTAATAAAGATTGGATTCCCAATTTTTCTAAAGTCCTTCAGAGGATCACCTCAAGACCCAAAGCTTTCTGATGGAATTCGAAATACAAAAGTCTTTATCCTTATGAAAGAAGACCTTCTGAAAGACTCCTAAAAAAGAGCACCTTCGGGGGTTCTCTAAAGTTCGATTATCCTCAAAAAGTCTTATGCTGAAAAAAGACCTTAAGGTCCCTCAAAGATAAAATACTTTCTTGTCGTACCTTGAAGATCGAAATAGACCAAAGGCATTCTGAATCTACCCTAGATGTAATACAATATTTTATGGGCAGGAGATCACAAGCAGTGAAGGAATCCCAAGAATATAATATGTTAGAAAAAACTTCTGAATGTCTGCTAAAGACCGTAGAACTCCTGAAGGCTACTAAAGACGTAATGATGTTTCTTAAAAGTTATAGAGCTTTTCAAGATATGCTGTATTTCAAACAGCTTCTAAGGTTTTCTAAAGATCTAAGACCTTTTGTAGATCTCCTAAAGATCGAAAATCTCCTGAAGTTATCTTATAGATAAAAAAGCTTCGGAAGGTTTCCTAAATATTGAATTCTGCTATCCTGCAAAATAGACACCATTCTAAACATCTCATATAGACAATAAACCGTCTGGAGATCTTCTATGGACAGCAGACCATATGAACAGAAGAATTTTTTTTTCCTAAGGTACTCTATAGCGGCTTTCTCCTCAAGACAAACGTTCTTTGGAAGATCTTCTGAAGAGGGAAGACCTTATGAATGTCTTCAAAAGATTTAAGACCTTCAGAAGATCTCCTATAGCCAGAAGTCTTTTGGGAGATCTTATATAGATCAAACAGCTTCAGAAGATCTACTAACGATAGACAATCTTCGGAAAGTATCCTAAATATCGGCTTATTATAGACCGAAGAAAATAGTCTAAACGTATATTATCGAAAAAATACCCTTTGGAGGTTTCTATAGGCAGAAGACACTTTGACAATCACTTGGAGGTATCCAAGACATAGAGCAGTTTCTGAAGATCTACTGAGCGTTTCCTAAAAACCCCATTCTTTCTAAAGATTTCCCAAAGATCGTAGAGCGATCGTATAGATTTCCCAAATATCGTAACGTCAAAAAGGCCCTCCTGAACTTCTTCTAAAGTAAGAAAAGCTTTTGAGGGTCTCCCGGAGATAGAAGTCTTCTATAGGCAGATGGAATCCTATAACCAGAAAAGTATTCAGTCTCATAAGGTTATGTAGGTTTCTAATATATAGAAGATTTTCTGAGGATCTAGAGCTTTCTAAAGGTGTCCTAAAAATCTGAAGGCAAAATACACTCGTACACTTCTAAAGACAGGAGACCTGCTAGTCTAATTAAGACGGATGGCCTGCTGATGATCTCCTAAAAATGAAGACCTTCTGAAAGACTCCAAAAGATATGAAACTGTCTGGCGTTCTCCAGACCAAGATCTTCCGAAGAACCTAGAGACAGAAGGTCTACTGATAGTCTAAATAGAAGACCTTCTGAAAGTCTCCTACTGAAGACAGGAGACCTGTTAGTCTAATTAAGACGGATGACCTGCTGATGGTCTCCTAATAACGAAGACCTTCTGGAAGTCTCCAAACGATATGAAACTGTCTGCTGTTCTCCAGACCAACATCTGATGATAAAATTCCATCTTCTGTACTGAAGACTGAATGTCTTCTATTGTCAAATGCCTTCTAAAGTTCTCCTATAGAGATATAATTTTTAAAGGAGAAAATTCAGAAAGGTTCGCATATTTAAGAAACATTCTAACGATTCCATATATGACATTATTAAGGTTCCAGAAAAAAACTTCCCAAAGCCTCCTATATACAGAAAACCTGCAAAAAGCTATATAGACCGAACATCCAATGAAGATCTTCTAAAGCCCATGTGTATAAGGTCTCTTAAAGATTTCCTATACATTTAAGCCCTACTATCAAAATACCTTCTGAAGGACCTCTTTTTGAGGGTTGCCACCTAAATGATCTTATCCTGATATAAAACTTTCAGAAGACATTCTCCTATAGAAAGAATAAAAAATTCTGTATATAGAAAACCTTCTGAAAACGTTTTATGGTTAGAATTAGGGTCATTTGGACAGACGACTTTCTGCAGTTCACCTACAGACAATCAAATTTCTTAAAGCCTCCTGTGCACGGAAGATCTTCTAATTACCCCATATAGACCTGAACATCTTACAAAGGTCCTCCAAAGTTTAGGTTACGTTCTAATGTTCTCTTATAGACTTATATACTATCTGAATGTAACCTAGATAAAGGATATACGTAGCCCTCGAAAATTCGAAATTCGCAATAAATTTAGGACTAAACCTCTCAAGCTGTCTAGTGGTGGTTCCCATTTACTTTAGTAATAAAAAAATAATAATTCTCAGAACTATTTCAAAATATTATTCTGCTATCAGTTAGACCAAATTCTTCTACTGGCGTTCCTAGAAATCCGCAGAAAAATAAAAACAATTACAAGAAAATTATTACGAACAAAAGATATTAATAGTTATGACAACCTTGACATTAAAAATATATTTAGACCAACATATGTATGAATATATGTACATATATATGTATATATATATTTACAAGCCATTAACAAATTAACAACGGCGACGAAGAAAACAACCACAGCGACGATAACCCCCTTTTTTGTTGTAGTTAAGATAATAACAATAACAATCAAAACAACAACACTTGTTTTTCTGTGTATTTTCCAACAGCAGCAACAACAACAACAAAACATCCGATAAATCGTTTCCATTGCAGTTTCTTAAGTGGTAACATTTTGATGAACCGTACCGTACCGAACCACAACAACAACCTCAAATACCAGATAAACAAAAATTGTAAACAAAAAACGAAACACACAGCTGCATAAAGATGGCCAACTGTGTGAACCGTCAGTCATGTTTTGGGCCAGAAGTTGCTGAACTTCTTTAAATGGCGACTGCGCTTCCCTCGCCTTGGTTTGTGGTCTCCAAACGTACCAAAAACAAAAGTGTCATCATTTGCAGCAAGGAGGTTTGTTGTCGCAAAACATTTTTTTTTTTGAAAGTGAAAACGTGGGTTTTTCTATTTTTGTTGTTGTTGCCGATTTTCAAATGCAACATTTTTTTTTTGCTTTCATTGGAATTGAAATGTGTCTGTGTGGAAAATGTAAACAAATTTTCCGAAAAGAGAGAGAGAAATGGTTTTTGTTTCATTTGGAAATCATTTGTGATTTTGTGTGTGTCCAAAATAGTTGATGTAACCTTTTATTTGCATATGGAAAAGGGCATTGCACCTTGAATCACCTAAGCATGTGATGTAGCCAACCTTGAGGTTTTATCTGTTAAACACAGGGCAAGTTGGGGTTTATTTCGATTTTTTTCTCCTCCAGAGGAGGATGTTTTTTTATAATTATATCTATCGATTTCTCTTAAATTTGAAGATTACAGTTTTTTGACGGAATCACACATATCTGTGTAGGCATTAGCTAACGCTACTCCACAGATTTTCAGATTTATAAAATATTCTCATTGACTTATTTGAATGAATCACCGGTACCGGTTTCCGCAGTCTAAGTATTCTAAGCTCATGAATATCCCATTGACTCAGGGTAAAGTCCTTGAAGGGTGTTTTCCATAATATCTAAAATCTTGACATGATTGAAAGAATTTCCTTATCAAAAACTGCAAGAAAGTTGTTAAGTTCGATCAGGTCATCATTTTTCTATGGGTGCTATGCCACAGTAAACGTAAATATAAAACTATACATTCACACCTTAAGACCAGTGAGCAGATCAGTAAAGTCGGATGGGGCCGACCATACTTTCTGCTGTACTATATTCTAAGCCTGGGCAATATTTCGCCATATTTGTACCCTCTTGGCAGGTTATAGGACAACAGCTCCACTTTGTAACCCTGACATATTTTCCAAATATTGTTTTCCCGATGTGAATATTTACGACATTAAAATAGAAAATTGGTCACTTCAGGTTAGTTGATTTAACCCTCGAAATATTGACCGGCCATCATTTAAACAGCTGTTCTAAGTATTTGATCAGATACCCTTCTCTGTGCAAAATATATCATGCCCCGCATTGAATGATGGGCTCTAGGGCGACTAGAAAATCAGACAAAAATAAAGTTTTCTTTTCATTGCGCCCAAATAGCATATCATCGCCGCATTCCCATTTTTCCATTCCATTTTGTTTGGTGCATTCAGTTGTGAGTTACAGGGTGTTAAAAATGGAAGTGAACAAGAAGAAAATTCGGTATATTTTACAGCTTTTCATTGACAAAGGCGAAAATGCAAGCCAAGCGGCTAAAATTGTGAATGGTGTTTATGGTTCCGATACTGTAACAGCCAATTATGTGCAATTTTTGTTTCGTAGATTTCGTTCAGGAATTTTTGATGTTAAAGACGCTCCTCGCACAGGTAGGCCAGTCGTCGAAAACGTCGATAAAATCGGAGAAGTTATCGAGAAATAGGGGTCTTCTTTGGTTAAAACCCATCATACATGCTAAATTTCATGACGATTTGTCCATAACTGCGGCCTGTATTGTGTTTACAAATGATAATGGATAAATCTAGATGGACTCAGCTATACGAGATATGACGATCGGTGAACTAAGACCAATATTTCGAGGATTTACAAATTATTGGTGATGCACAAAGCTGTAATACCTTGACAAAATTGTTGCGTAGGGTATAAAAATGGGCTAGGACCTTGAACATAGCGAAATCCTCAAAATACCAAAATTTGGGAATAAGAAAATTTGTCATCCAGTAAAGAGCATATTTGATTGAAAATCGTACACAAAATCCCACCGTTCTATAAAGACTATCCCGAAACATGGGTAAATATCAAAATTTATGGAGATTTTATATCCAAATAGAATCCAAAATTAAAAATTACAACCATTTTTGTTGAAGAACGTGTCCGAACTCCCAAAATACAGGTATTTGGGAGGCGCCGTTATAAGACAGTTATTCTAAAATATGGACCAATATTGGTAATTTTTGTACCAAATTTTTCTATACAATATCACATTTCTACCCTATAGACTTTGATCTTCCCAAGATTGGCTTCCTATAAGCTGAAGACTTTCTGAAGGAACATTCTAAAAGTCTTCCATAGATAAACTATTTTTTGCAGGCCTTCTACAGCAGAATACATTGAATGATTTTAAATATACAATAGATTTTCTGGGGAAACTGCTCGGAAGATGTCGTAAAATTGGAAGATAATTTGAAGGTATCGACATAAAATTTTATTCGGTTAATTTTTGGGGTCTCCGGAGTGCAGAATCTATGCAGAAAATACGGTGTTTTGACACAGACCCATATAAAAGTCCCGCCCAATTTTTTAGCCACATGTTTCCTCTGAAGTGGCTGTAATTTTGCATTCCCTATTTTGGAGGGTGAAAATATCTATGTAGACATTTTTTTACAACCTCCACGATAGAATGGAGGGTATATTATTTTTTTTCATTCCATTTGTAACTCATCGAAATATTCATTTCCGGGGTAAAATTCTAAGATGATCTAGCCATGTCCGTCCACCTGTTGTAATCACGCTATCTTCTGAAAAAATTGAGATAGACCTCCAAAATTTTGCATAGGGTCGTCTTTTGTCTGCAGGCAGGTCAAGTTCGATGATGGGCTATATCTCTGAAATTGGGTACATTAGGTTCTTTTTAGGTAGAAAATGTATCCAATAAAAATTATAAATATCGGTCCACTTTTTCGGATAGCCCCCCATATAAGGGCACCCCCAATTTTCGGTATTTTGGGATTCAACTGAATTCGCTGAAATTTAGTACATTGGGTTCTTTTTGGATACCAAATGTCTCCACTATAAATTATAAATATCGGTCCACCTTTTTTTGTTAGCTCCCATTTAACGGTACCCCCAATTTACAGGTGTGTTGCCCATCTAGGGGAGTTACCAATCTCCTACTAGGCGCGTCTTCCCGGGTGGCGGATGGGAAGGGTGGATCCATGATGTGCAGAGTGAAACTGACCTAGGAGTTAATAACCGTCCTACATGGGACTCTACGCGCTATCCGCGATAGTCCAGAGGAGCAAAGTAAGGAACTCTTCGACCAGTTAGACAGACTGGTACCGGAAGAGCAATGTGGGGATACGCTTCTGGAGGAACTGCTATTGAATCATACCCTAACTGATGATGAGCTGGATACCACGGTGGTCCCAGCCAAGTCTACACAGAGGGATTGCCATAGTAGTAACGAAGGAAGTGCAGACCCTGTTGACCGACCGACTTCCAGTCTGACTGCAACAGGTCCTATTGATCACCCTTCAGAGGCAATCTGCAACGGATGCTATGTTCGACGATGGGGAATATGTTGAGACCCCAGAAACGGACAGCGGCTCAAAGGTTGGGAAGGCCCGAGAAATGGCTGATGCGAAGCATTACAAACGTACTGTTTCGTATATCCGCAAATTCGTGCGGCGACGCGCTAATTTTATCTCGGAGGGGGAGGTACATCTCATCATGGGTAAGATGAGATACGTAAGAAAGTTCGAAAGAATCTAACCGCACGCTCTCCATCGTGAACTAGAGATGGACAGGATCGCCCTCCCGAATCCTACTACTCGCAAAAAAGTGGTAGAATCGGCGAAGCCCATCCTTTGTCTCTGACAGAGGTTCTAAACCGATTTCTGACCTGATGCGCGGCTCGAAGCCGAGCCCGAGTAAGAATGCACAGGAAAAGGCAATTGAGAACATCCCGAAGCAAATAATGGTGATCAACGTGTGAAGGGCTCTGTCTCGAAGCTCGATTCTGCGCTTGTCAATATTTATAAATCCAATATCAGGCGAATGGAATGTCCGATTTGAACAACACTTTGTACAACATGTTATCTTTACTAAACATAAATAAAGTCCATTGGTCCACTACTTCTGGTACTCCCCACAAAAGTGGTTAAAAATTCCAATATTTTTAAGTCCAATATCAGTCGAATAGAATGTCCGATTTGAACCAATTTTGGACAACCTATCATCTTTACCGAACCAAGATGGAGTCCGAATATGGGACTCCTTGTGATACCTCCCCCACAAAGTTCAATATTTTATATACTTGTGAATTTAATTTGAAGCCGACAACAAAATTAAATACGATAACTCTTATATAGCCTATATAAGTCGAATAGTAGTGAACCCTGTGGGTAATTCCGAAGACCTCCACAAGCCATAGGCTGATGGTATTTATTTGCCGCAAACACTATAGAAAATTGAGGAATCTATGAATGAATATCATTTTGGTTTATTTTTTATATCTATCGGCTAGACCTGTCAACTTTGGGGTACCTTTAATATGAAACCGATTAATATTATAGAATCGTGTATGGTATGTAAAATATGGTGTCAATCGGACAGACGTAGGATATTTGGTGATATAAAAATTTGAACCGATTCCCTCAATTACAATAGGATTCGCCATTGCGCTATGTCCCAATATCATCGCAATGCGAATTGTTCTTCGTTTAGACTTAAAATAGGGTTCCATGAATATCGTTCGCCGAAAGAAAATGCTAAAATCGACCTTTAAAAATCAATATATATATATATATATTACTAGAGGGCCCGGCAAACGTTGTCTTGCCTAACAATATTGTTGATGTATAATTTTCGGCATTTTAGGTTGGTTTTATACCCTCCATCATAAGGTGAAGTGTATATTTTTGTAACATCTTGGTAATTATCATAGCACACATAGGGTAACATTACAAAACTGAATTTGATGTTTATGAGTGAGTTTTGTTATTCCCTCCACGATTTAAGATATACATTTTATATTTGCACATACATTTGTACTACTCATAAGATGGCCTAGCGTTGTCCTGCCCCTGTATTCTGTAACTTTTTAACAACATTCGATATTGTCTATTTTACAACAATTTCATTTGTTAGTTTTATTGTTTTTACAATAACAAAAGAAATTTAAACAATATCGAATGTTGTTAAAAGCTACAGAATAGGTCTACTGGTGAAACACGACACCTCCCCTGTTGGCCAATTCTGGCCAATTGCTATCTTCAAACGGTACAGTTGTTGGCAGTAGAGATCAGAATTTAGCGTTTGGCCATATGAAAGCAACTCATAATAAATAATCCCATTCCAGTCCCTCCAAATGCATAGCAGAACCTTCCTGGTCGTTAGTCCTGGTTTGGTCACCGTTTGAGGTGCTTCACCGCTCTTTGACCACGATCGTTTTTGCATTGGGTTATCGTATGTGATCCATTTCTCATTTCCAGTTACCATCCGTTTTTAAAAATAAGAGTATCTCATTCCGTTTGGTCAAGACTTCGCAGATGGAAATTCGATCAATTTAATTTTTTCTGTTAATTGGTGAGGCACCCAACCATTGAGCTTCTTTTTGAATCCAGCTTTGTGTGAATGGTTTAATTTTTAGCTCCTGGATGATGTTACGACATGCCTGTAAAATTCGATCGTTCCACCGGTATAATGGATTTCTTTTTCCCAAATCTAATATTAGGGATACTTATTGGGCAGAAATTCTCCCTAATTAGAATTTTCCATATTGACTCAAGTATTCGGATATCCCCATCTAACGGCATCCCTTAATATTCGGTGTTTGGCTGCAACGTTATGTTCGCCCAATATTGGTTAAATCTTTGAGGTGCCCACAATAGTCGGTACTTTAAGGAGTTCGGTATTTTAGGGAGTGCTTCAGCCGAAGAGCTGTAATGTTTTATTTTGGATGAAGAAAACCTGTTTACAAAACAATATCAATATTGGTGCAAATTGGTCCGGGTAGCCCCATATAATGATATGCATATAATGATATACTCTTATTGTTCGGTATTTTCTCATGTGGTATTAGTATATATCCATACCCATTGTAGTATCGTATATCATTCATATCATATATCATTCCGTGATATTGAAAGGGTAAAACACATTTGCGGAAACATTTCTATTCACGACCAAGTTTTGTATAGCTCCTACATACGGGTCCCGCATCATTTTCGGTTTTGTAAAGAATTTGACGGAATGGATCATGGATTTGGCTTAATGCAATAAAAAGGAGCCATACATATTTCCCGTTTAATTTTCAGTATGTTGAAGTTCTTACCCCCCATTTTCCAATCTACTACACATACTGTGTAACATAGTCCCCATACAAATGTCCCGGCCGATTTAAGGAATCTACATATTAGGAAGTACAAAAGTTCGATCTTAACAACGATTTTTCATGGTATTAAATATATCGGTAGTTGACATATTGAGGTAACATCATGAGACTCTTTGTTATAAGAAATGCTTTTTATAGTTGTTCTCTTTCAATATGAACTTAATTTTCTCTGTGATACACGTATGCGATTAAAGACATTGACCAACGATTAGGCATATAACCACCATATAATGGTACATTTTAGGTACTTCAATAACAACATGTTCCTATGTTCCTATTATTATTATTTTCAAGAAGAATAATCTAGGGCACATGTCTTAGAATCAGAACTCTTTCTGAATCTTCAGATTTTCATCCTTGCATTTGTTCCAAAATGTACGTGAATTTTATGGAAAACGTGTACATACAATGATCGCGAATTCATCTCAATTATTGTTTTGCATTCTCAGAAAAAAAGTTTCGTTACAATGCCAATTGAATAAAATAAAATATTTTGAAAATTTTCAATATTTGACAAATGAATATTTTTTTTTTCAAATATTGTTTTTCATAATATTTTTTCTTTTTTGCAAATTTTTCGCGATTTTTAAATTTTTCTCACCTTTTAAACCTTCCCTGAAGCTCTACGAATATTTTAAGACTAAGATAAGAAAAATCCGTTCAGCCGTTCTCGAGTTTTAGCGAGACTAACGAACAGCAATTCATTTTTATATATATACATAGATAGATATAGAAGATAGATAAGTGTGTTACGCCAAAGAACACAGCTCAGCTTGTTTTGCATTGGTCCCAATATGTACCTGTATTCTATGGAAAACGTGTAAATACAATGATCGCGTGTGCATTCAATAATATACTTCTCAATTTTTTTTGTATTCTCCCAAAAAAATGTTTCAATACAATGTCAATCCAATTTAAAAAAAATTAAATATTTTGAAAAATTTTAATAAATGACAAATGTATGCTTAAAGGAATGATACGCTACCAATTTTCGCTCAAAATACGTCAAAATAACAACTACGACGTGGTGCTTTCCATATAGCTCGATACTAAATTCGCGGAAATGCAAATATGCTTCAAAATATTTTTTGCAAATTTTTCGCGATTTTCAAATTTTTCTCACCTTTTAAACCTTCCCTGAACATCCACGAACACTTCAACATTCAACATTGCCGGCCCGGCAAACGTTGTCTTGCATAGCAATATTGTTGATGTATAATTCACATAACGATAGCCCAATATTAAATAATCTTTAAGATAGTGCTCTGAAATTGCGGTATTGGTATTGGTGAGGCACCCAACCATTGAGTTTATTTTTGAATCCAGCTTTGTGTGAATGGTTTAATTTTTAGCTCCTGGATGATGTTACGACATGCCTGTAAAATTCGATCGTTCCACTGGTCTAATGGATTTCTTTTTCCCAAACCTAATATTAGGGATACTTATTGGGCAGAAATTCTCCCTAATTAGAATTTTCCATATTGACTCAAGTATTCGGATATCCCCATCTAACGGCATCCCTTAATATTCGGTATTTGGCTGCCATGTTATGTTCGCCCAAGGTTTCAAATATCCCCCATGTAATAGTAATCCACCTTTTTAGATACTGTGTTCCTATTATTATTATTTTCAAGAAGAATAATCTCGGGCACGTGTCTTAGAATCAGAACTCTTTCTGAATCTTCAGATTTTCATCCTTGCATTTGTTCCAAAATGTACGAGAATTTTATGGAAAACGTGTACATACAATGATCGCGAATTCATCTCAATTATTGTTTTGCATTCTCAGAAAAAAGTTGCGTTACAATGCCAATTGAATAAAATAAAATATTTTGAAAATTTTCAATATTTGACAAATGAATATTTATTTTTTCATAACATTGTTTTTCATAATATTTTTTTTCATAATATTTTTTCTTTTTTGCAAATTTTTCGCGATTTTTAAATTTTTCTCACCTTTTAAACCTTCCCTGAAGCTCTACGAATATTTTAAGACTAAGATAAGAAAAATCCGTTCAGCCGTTCTCGAGTTTTAGCGAGACTAACGAACAGCAATTCATTTTTATATATATAGATATAACAACAGATACAAATATCAATTTGTTGAATAGTTCAAACACAAAATCACACACACATATTTAATTTGTTTTATTTTGTTATTTTTTTCCCCACGAGTTCAAATCCCTCTTGATTGTGGCAAATTCATATCACCTTTCAATGTAAAGGATTATGAATAAACATGGGTTACATGGGTTCATATATTAATAATTATTAATATAATGACACAACAAATGAGCAACATCAACAACAACCAAAAAACACGCACACATTTACACACACAAGTTTCAAAGATATGAAAAAAACATTCTCCATTTGTGCGGATTTTAAGGCAGAGAGGTCATAGAGTATTTTTTTTTTTGCCGATTAGAGCTTAGCGGTTTTGAAATTTTGGTTGTCTAACCAACAAAGAAACTAACAATAAAGCCATCAAGTGTGTTACCAATTTAATGATGTGAACTTCAACAATTCACTGCAAAATTCATTAATTCCAACACCTCATCTAACGTCATTCATCCATCATCGTCTGTGGCAGGTCTCTGGAAATTCACATGTGTTGAGTTGAGTGAGTCGATATTCATAGACAAAATTATATGGAAAATGAGAAGAGACGACAGCTGATAGACTCCTTGTCTATCAATTCATTAGTCAGATATATATGTATATATACTTTTTTAAATACTGCTGATACACTTTATTCACTTTGAGCTCAACCAGTTAATTGAAATTAATTAATGATATTCGGTCACATCGTTTATAGGTCGGCATGTTTAACATGAAGTTATTAATTAATTAATAAAATAAATGTTTTTTTGCGTTCCCCTTAATGTTCGAAGTAAAAGTGTGAATATAGAAAGTGCAAGTACCGATCTGTAATTAGGTAATCTGGGCCAAAACTATAAGCGATGCAAATATTATTGGTTTTACTACAATACAACACACGATATAATAACACAATAATAAAAACACGGAAAAACACGGAAACGTGCTAAAACCGCCCAAATTTTATCGAATAATGGTAGTGCGGCTCTATGTGGGCTAACCAAAAACATGGACCAATATTGATAATTCATAGAATGTAGAATATCAATAGAAACAATTTTGTTGAAAACCAGGCTAAAACACTCTCATATACCGTATATACTACAACAATCCGCAAATACAAGTGGCCGTGGGACAGAATAGTTAGGGTGATGATTTGATGTCATGAATTTCTCCCAATTGTTCGAAGACTACGAGATATGGAAACATTGGATGATACGGGTACTTTTCAAATTGCCTCATGAATCCAATGTTACAAAAGCAGTCATCCGAATCACCACCTTATGGACAGATATCTACCGCCCAGTCATTTCTGGAAGGATCTTCATGTTCTGGAGAGATAGGTCCAAAGATACAAAAGATATCCTCAGCATCAACAAGCTTATCAAATAGTGTTCACACTAATGCTCTTGAAGAATCAATTCTAGAATGCAATGCGGATACAATCCTCGGGAAACACCCGCCAATCATACCGAGACAATACACAGTAGCCGCCTCAATTTGAATTGGGCGCCATTTGTTGGCATTGTGGTTAATATTTGTTCGACAATTTCCAAAGCAAAATCCTACACACCTAACTCCCTGTTGATTATTTTTTTTATGGACTCAAGTTGTATGGACACAAGTTGTACAGGTCGCAGGTTTTTTCAATCGGGTCTTAGAAGTACGTGTAAAAAAGTTTTGTAAATATTTACCCTGTGTAGAGGAGGCATCAGAAGCAAAAGCTTCATATTAGACCAACAAATCTTGAAGAGTTTAGTGTGAGTACCTGCCTATTGGCCTACCTCACAGAGGCTGAGCCACAGGCGGAAATGCGTCCACCAGCTCCGAAGTGCTGTACCAATCGGAGAGCATGCAGAAGGCACTCTCCCCTGAAGCTCCCCAGGGGGCCACACCAACTGTCAGGCTGTATCGACAGATCCAGGGGCACCTGACACCCGCGGTACGAAAACCTCCGCTCAGGCTTGAGACCGGAGCCTCTCCCAGTTCGACACAAGTCCGGGCTGGTATTCCAAAACAAAATAAGCGACAGGATCATAATCGCAAGTGGCAAGGAAAAACCTTGCCACAGCAGTGACAACGCCAAACAAATACACAAACAATTAACATGCTGTCCTCACGGATTGCACAAAGGGCGCAGTGGACCGCCTCATCGGACATCACAACACAAAAATTAACAAAACTGCCCTCACGCACAGCCTACACTACATGTACATGACGAGTGAAGCTCATGAAGTGGAAAGCACGAACCACCCACGATGCACAGCAAACGCAGGCAGCACGCTCACCACCAACAACCGCCGATAATCGCACCAAAACCAGCACCCACCACCATCCGGTGCAACCGACTGAGCCCACCTGCAAGGGGGGCTATGCACGAGAACCACCTTCACTAAGTGCTGTCCTTCTCCTAAACGCTTCAAGAGCAAAACCACTTAAACAACTAAAGCTACGATCGTCTTCAAGCGCCCTAATGAAATCCCACCAAGCCCCTCCATTCGATATACCCATACTTGATAATCTCTAATGTCATCATAGTAACAGCATTCCGTCAGTATATGCCTCCAGTCCTCAGTCATCCCGCACCCATATAAATCCGTCTGGGAGGGGCCTCTTTTATGTAGAAACGCATTGAGAGAACCATGCCCCGTAGGTAAGAAACCAGTACTTAAGCCAACAAATGTAGAAAAATGTTACTATTTTGTGTGGAGTGGACCAGAAGGGGAGCTGAGATCAATTTAGTTGTCGCCTTCGTGCGCTGATCAGCCGATAGAAAAAGCAAGACTTTTATATTGAAGCTATGCCTAAACGATCCAAAGATATTTTCCCCTCAACTTTTTTTGATACATGTATGTCATACCCCAAGAAATCTATGAAAGATTCCCTGCTTGTACTCGTCTATGGAAGACATGCTGTATTCTGTTCGTCTATGAAAGACTTCCTAGGTTCAGCTCCTCTATGAAAGGTGCCTCGACTTCAGATCTGATATGAAAGACTCGCTGGCTTTACGTCATTTATTAAAGAGCCTCTGGTTTCACCTCTTCTATGAAATACTCTATAGTTTGAACTCGTCTCTGAAAGACTACCTGCCTAAGTTCGTCTATGAAAGACTACCCTACAGCTCGTCTAGAAAGACACCCTGGCTTACGCTCATTTATTAGAGACTCACCACTCAGACTCATCCACAAAAGAGTCTCTTCAACTCAGCTACAAAAACCCCTTCAGCTCATCTATGTAAGACTCACTTCAGATTGTCTATAGACGGGCGACGAAGGTGAAGGTGGTAATGATCGATTAATAATTCTAAACGCTCTAGAGGCCGCAATTATGACCAGAACATAATGAAAGAAAGAGGTCTGACTATGGCTATTTTTATGAAGATTGATCAATATTTAGCGGCTCAAATGGACCCAAACTTTTGTCTGAAAAATTATAGATTTGTATTTTATGTCGTATATATTTATACTTGAAGGACATAGACCCCAAGAGGAGTGGTTGACCTTTAAATAGATTCCAATTGTGCTGTTGTATGTACTGGGGGTGGGAATTATATTCATATATTTACAGATGCGTATGTATTCTGATATAGTTTAAAATTATCATTACCACTCTAGAAAGCGGAAATGTGGCTCTGATGGCTAGGAAATTTTGCATGAAGTTCCGGTTATGGCCAAGGACGACGCTTTTAATTTTCGATATAGATTAGATATTTAGAGAATGAAATGTATCGACAAGTCAATATCTGTGTGCGTTTTCCAAGTCGCTCTTTAGACTAAAATTATAAGCCAAACATCACAACACAACACTCGAGGAAGGGAAACTGGCCAACTAATTAGAAGAGTTGTTTTGGTAATGATCGGTCAATATTCAGTGGGTCAAATCAACCAAGACCTTCCTATGTAAAATAAACGTTCTGGTGTTAATGTTCAAACCGGGAAATAAAGATTTGGAAAAAATGCCAGGGTATGAGAATGGAGCTCAGTCAAGGCTCAGAAAATAGATCCGCAGAAGAGATGAGTTCCGTGGTAGTTGTAAGTAAGTGTATATGGTGATAATATTGAAATAAATGACGTTGTTTACATTGTTTTTTGAGAGAACGAACACGAATACCTGAAAATTCGTCTCACAGACCATCCCTGGTTTTTAACCACCACCGATATGCCAATTTATAGTTTCATCTATTGGAAAACATGATCCCAGAAGAGGCATTTCTATAAACGCTATCTTCAGCTCGTATATAAATGACTCCCTTCAGTTCGTCTGAGAAAGACTACATTCAGCTCGTCAGTAAAAGGCTTTATGGCCTTAAGCTCGTGTATGAAAGACTTCCTCCATTCAGCTCGTCTATGAAATACTTTCTTCAACTATTCGATAACAACATTTTACAGCTCGGCCATTAAGATTTCCTTCAGATCGTAGTTAACCCATGTATAAAAAATCATAGCATTCAGCTCTCCTGAAAGTTCTCCTCTTTAAATACTTCATGACACCGGTTCATCTATCAAGACTGTCTGACATAGCGTCCAAAAAGAATACCCACTTCAGTTTGTCTATAAAAACTACATTCAGATCGTCTATAAAGAATCCCTGTTTCAGCTCATCCATAAAGGCCTATAAACAGACGTATCTCCTTTAGATCATCTTCACATACATAATTCACCTGGACTATGAAGCCCCCCTTCTTTAAGAACTGTCTTTAGTTCGCATTACAACACTCCAGTCAGTCTGTATTGTAAAACGTCAGACACCTTACCTTGAAAGACTCCCGTTAATACTTCTACGAATTCTACATTTCAGTTCTTATGCGCAAAGTCCTAAATTTCTCCCAAAGTTAACCTCTTTTTTCTCTCCCCTTTTTCCAATTTGATCTAAAAATCAGCCCCATTTTTTGCCAAACACTATCCCACACTACTAGTCCGATAGTTAAACTTTAAAATTATGTTGTTGCTGGTTTGACAGTTTGTTTGTTTAACCGTTAAATAATAATAGTAATAATCATCGGCAAAGACAAAATTATATACCTTCTCCCCTGACGGCCGATCTGTCATGTGTGTGTGCCATGGAATAATGATGAGAAGAAAACAAAAAATCGCAACTGTGAAAATGTAAATCCTCTACATTTGAAATGCAACATCATGATGAAGTTGCAACAATTGTTGTCGGTCGTCGTCGTCACAAAAACAGTCACACACATGTGTGTGAGACTGCGAGAGAGTCTACAACGAAATGCATAATAATTAGCAGTTGTGGAGAATCGAAAAAGTTAAAGAAGAAGAAGACAAAAAACCCAAACCGAATGTGGTAAAATTGTTTATAACTTTACTAAATTGCCAACAACAGCCTCTTACCGAAAAGAAACCCGATTTTTGCAAACAACCAACAAACGAAGAGGAAAAGCAACATTAACCGATAAATCAAATTACAGCAGCCTCTCCAATCATACAATGTTGTAAGAAGATAAAACCAACTTCAACAACATACGAGTATACACGACAAGAAAAATGCAACGAAATTAAACTGTCACAGAGGCAACGACAAACCCTGATATTTATGAATGACGTTTTTGAGGTGTATGCATAGAATGAATGTCAGGTCGCCAGTGGATGATCTCTATACAAAAATTGAAAATAAAAGAAGTGATATATAAAATCGTCATCGTATGGTTCACCACAAGTTCAAAAGAAATACGGGGCAAATTTGGTCATTCAAAATAACTAAAATCGATCGAGACCTTTTATGGGGACTTTGTTGTAGTAAATTGTCAGCTAGTAGATTGTTGCTCTGAGAAAATTAAATTCCAAACCCTTTGGTTTGAAAACTGCGATAGGAACCCAATATATTGGAAATAAAATGGGGGGCTTTGTAAAAATGGGTCTATATTGAACAGGAATCAGTAGTGCTCACTTACAACCACTTCGAATGAAACATGTAGTCAAAAGCTCCAAAATACTGATAATAAGCCAAGACATTTAAATGGGAGCTATGTTCAAAGGATCCACAGATATTGTTGTCCTCCACGAATTCCAAATTTCAAATTATTGACAAGAACCCTATGAAAGACTACCTGCTTGAGCTTGTCTATGAAAAACTTCCTGACTTCTGCATGTCTATGAAATACTCCCTGGCTTCTTCTCGTCTGGGATCCGCTTCTATACAAAAGAATCTTTGGCTTCAGATCCGCTATGAAAGACTCCCTGGCTTCACGTCCTCTATGAAAGACACTATGACTCCCTGATACAGCTCGTTTACGAAAGACTCCCTGCTACAGCTCGTCTACGAAAGACTCCCTGCTACAGCTCGTCTACGAAAGACTCCCTGCTTCAGCTCGTCTATAAAAGACACCCTGCTTCAGCTCGTCTATGAAAGACTCCCTGCTTCAGCTCGTCTATGAAAGACTCCCTGCTTCAGCTCGTCCATGAAAGACTCCCTGCTACAAGACTCCCTGCTTCAGCTCGTCTATGAAAGACTCCCTGCTTCAGCTCGTCTATGAAAGACTCCCTGCTTCAGCTCGTCTATGAAAGACTCCCTGCTTCAGCTCGTCTATGAAAGACTGCTTCCTGCTTCAGCTCGTCTATGAAAGACTCCCTGCTTCAGCTCGTCTATGAAAGACTCCCTGCTTCAGCTCGTCTATGAAAGACTCCCTGCTTCAGCTCGTCTATGAAAGACTCCCTGCTTCAGCTCGTCTATGGAAGACTCCCTGCTTCAGCTCGTCTATGAAAGACTCCCTGCTTCAGCTCGTCTATGAAAGACTCCCTGCTTCAGCTCGTCTATGAAAGACTCCCTGCTTCAGCTCGTCTATGAAAGACTCCCTGCTTCAGCTCGTCTATGAAAGACTCCCTGCTTCAGCTCGTCTATGAAAGACTCCCTGCTTCAGCTCGTCTATGAAAGACTTCATGCTTCTGCTCGTCTATGAAAGAGTCCCTGCTTCAGCTCGTCTATGAAAGACTCCCTGCTTCAGCTCGTCTATGAAAGACTCCCTGCTTCAGCTCGTCTATGAAAGACTCCCTGCTTCAGCTCGTCTATGAAAGACTCCCTGCTTCAGCTCGTCTATGAAAGACTCTTCAGCTCGTGCTTCAGCTCGTCTATCGTCTATAAAGACTTCCTTCAGCTCGTCTATAAATACTCCCTTTAGCTCATCTATAAATAATCCCTTTAGCTCGTCTATGAAAGTCTCCCTCCAACTCGTCTATGAAAGTCTCCCTTCAACTCGTCTACGAAAGACACCCTTCAGCTCGTCCATGAAAGTCTCTCTTCAGCTGGTCTATCAAAGTCTCCCTTCAGCTGGTCTATCAAAGTCTCCCTTCAACTCGTATATGAAAGACTCCCTTCAGCTCGTCTATGAAAGACTCCCTTCAGCTCGTCTTTGAAAGACTCCCTTCAGTTCGTCTATGAAAGACTCTCCTCAGCCCGTCTAAACAAGACTCCCTTCAGCTCGTCTATGAAAGACTCCCTTCAGCTCGTCTATAAATACTCCCTTCAGCTCGTCTATAAAGACTTCCTTCAACTCGTCTATAAATACTCCCTTCAGCTCGTCTATAAATAATCCCTTCAGCTCGTCTAGAAAGACTCCCTTCAGCTGGTCTATGAAAGACTCCCTGCTTCAGCTGGTCTATGAAAGACTCCCTGCTTCAGCTCGTCTATGAAAGACTCCCTGCTTCAGCTCGTCTTTGAAAGACTCCCTGCTTCAGCTCGTCTTTGAAAGACTCCCTGCTTCAGCTCGTCTTTGAAAGACTCCCTGCTTCAGCTCGTCTTTGAAAGACTCCCTGCTTCAGCTCGTCTTAGAAAGACTCCCTGCTTCAGCTCGTCTATGAAAGACTCCCTGCTTCAGCTCGTCTATGAAAGACTCCCTGCTTCAGCTCGTCTTTGAAAGACTCCCTGCTTCAGCTCGTCTTTGAAAGACTCCCTGCTTCAGCTCGTCTTTGAAAGACTCCCTGCTTCAGCTCGTCTTTGAAAGACTCCCTGCTTCAGCTCGTCTATGAAAGACTCCTTGCTTCAGCTCGTCTATGAAAGACTCCCTGCTTCAGCTCGTCTATGAAAGACTCCCTGCTTCAGCTCGTCTATGAAAGACTCCCTGCTTCAGCTCGTCTATGAAAGACTCCCTGCTTCAGCTCGTCTATGAAAGACTTCCTGCTTTAGCTAGTCTGCAATGAAAGACTCCAAGGCTTCAGCTCGTCTATGAAAGACTCCCTGCTTCAGCTCGTCTATGAAAGACTCCCTGCTTCTATAAATACTCCCTTTCAGCTCGTCTATCAGCTCATCTAAAGACTCCTTTCCCTGCTTCAGCTCGTCTATAAAAAGACTTCCTTCAGGCCTGCTTCAGCTCCTCTATGAAAGACTCCCTGCTTCAGCTCGTCTATGAAAAACTTCCTGCTTCAGCTCGTCTATGAAAGACTCCCTTCAGCAGATCTATGCAAAACCCCAAGGCTTCAGCCCGTCTATGAAAGACTCCTTTCAGCTCGTCTATGAAAAACTCCCTTCAGATCCAATAGCATGCCCACGACATTAAATACAGCATCTGATTTGAAAATTATCAATGTTTTTAGATAACCTAATAATATTACACACATTGTTACAAACATCTCTCATTCATCAAAATAACAACGAAGAAGAAAAAAAAACATAAAAAATCGGGTCTTCTGGTTTTATAACCACAATAACGCTAACAATGCAACAGCTTCTGGCAACATTTCAATTTTTCATGATTATACATGGCAGCACATTATAGACGCTTAGCTTAATTTTTTTGGGGTCGCAACAGCAACAAAAAATATCTCCTCTAATTTTGTTACTAGTCAAAATGTCATATTTGTCTCAGCGTTTCGATGGGAACACAATTACGTTACTTAAATAAGAATAAAATATAAATAATAAAAAAAAAACATTTTTACTTACACCAATGTGTTGGCCTTCGACAAATAGTTGAGGTACTTTTATTATTTCCGAATGCATTCGCTCTTTGATTTCCTGTTGATATTCCACACTCATAAAGACATCACGTTCTTCGAATTTCACCAATAGCGTTCGAAGGATTTTCTTAACATTCGAACATTTGGCATAGGTATCGCGTATAATGCCCATACTTGTCGTATAGAGGACAACTTTGCCTGAGTCTTTTTCTTTGAAATTCTGAAAAGTGAGAAGAGACAATTAAGAGAATAATTAATATGGACTGTCATTATAACAATGGGCTTTTGGAGGTAAACAAAATTTAAAATATAATTTTAAAAAATAATTAAAAATATATGTATTCTTAATTCAAAACCATTAAGGAAAGTTCAAAAGTCGGACGGGTCGACTATATGATACCCTTTACCACTTTGGGCACATACAAGAGATGCTCATATGTACAATATCCTTTAGATAGAATAGACATATCATCTTTGGAGGACCATTGGAATGGAATCTAACGAAATTAACTTCGTCAAGTTAATAGAAGAACTACAAACATACAGATACAATCTCAAATCCCACACATCAATCTTGACCTAATTCAGTACTCTGTGCAATTTGAATAGGGTTCGTCCTTGACATGTACCGAATTTCATTCAAATCGGATTATAAATGTGACCTGTACGTTGTTCACAAAAATACATGGACGGACGGACATTCATAAATCGACTCAGAAAGGGATTCAACTATAGTGCAGGACTAGGTTTTTTTAAATTACAACTATTCTAGATTCTGAAGAGGACATTTTTCAATGAATATTTTTCCAATCATCCTTACCATGGTGGATTCTTGCGTGAATTTATAAAAATATTTTTCAATATACACAAACAAGAGTAGATTAAAATAATAAGTATCAGAACAAGCTTGGATTTGAAATGACATATTTTCAAGTATCCAAAGGCCTCTACTCAGGAGTTTTCAAAAAAATATTTTCCCCAACTACTTTAAGCCTGAATTTGTTTTAATCTATTTTTCCAGGATCAACATTAGCGTCAATTTTTTTAAAAAACTGCCACACGCGTAGATTAAAACCAGTAAGGAAAGTAGTAAAGTCGAACTGGGCCGACTATATGATAACCTTCACCATTTTGGGTATATTCTACATATGTATCCTTACAATTGCATGTCAGTTCTCTCGAAAGAACATACGTATGTCTTTTTGTAACCTATATATATGGAATCTATGGCTACGTCCTTCAAGTCTCAATTTGATACGTTGTGCAAAATTTCGTGTTAATCGAAAAACATTAGGAGGTTGGTGCACCATTTATTTAAAATCGAAATCTGAATCGATTTTTCGGAAACTTACCACACATCATTCTAGACTTAATTCAGTACGCTATGCCAAATTTCGTGTAAATCGAAGGATATATAAGGACTTTGGTGCACCATTTACATAAAATCAGACGAAAATATATATGGGAGCTATATCTAAATCTGAACCGATTTTCACAAAACTTAACATACATAACTCTTGACTTCAATCTGTACACTATGCCAAATTTCGTGCAAATCGAAAGATATATTGGGACTTTGGTGCACCATTTACATAAAATCGGGCGAAAATATATATTGGAGCAATATCTAAATCTGAATCGATTTTCACGAAACTTAACACACATCATTCTGCACATAATTTAGAACGCTATGCCAAATTTTGTGCAAATCGAATGATATGTAGGGACTTTGGCGCACCATTTACTAAAAATCGAACAAAAAAATATATGGGAGCTATATCTAATTCTGGACCGATTTTCACGAAACTTAGCACACGTCATTCTAGACTCAATTAAGTGCGCTGTGCCAAGTTTCGTGAAAATCGAAATATATATAGGGACTTTGGTACAACATTTATATTAAATCGGACGAAAATATATATGCATAAATCGACTCAGATAGTGTTTCTATGCATATTCTCAAAAGGAACCTTGTGTCTATCTCGTTTCCTTTTGCCTGCTACAAACATATGCACAAAGACATAATAACCTGTACAACAGGCTATTATAGGGTATAAATATTTCACATCAAAAAATAATAATAAATCTTCCCATATCCTCACTAGGTATCATTGAACCTTAAACAATTCTCAGCATGTGTCACAACATAATGCTCGAACAAAAGACTTTCGCCTAACGTATGTTTGACATGCAACATCTACAAAAAATTTTCTTAAAAAAAACAAACAAAATCTCCTCAGTAAGCATAGCAGGTGACATTATAGGAAAATTCAATTTAAAATAGAGGAGGACATATAAAATAAGATAAAGGTATGTATGCATGTATGTTGTTATGAACATAAATGTTCATGAACATAAACACTAATTATCGGTGTTGAAGAAAAACACCAAACAATTGCGTGAAATAATTTAATGAACTTTTATAGCTGTTGTTGTTAAATTAAATACACAAACATATACACATACTTGTACATGTGCGTGTGATAGTAATGGACTATTTGAATTATTTGTTTTAACTGCGACCAAGATATCCCTAGATGTTTTTTTTTTTTTGTTTATCGTAGTAGATATCACCTACAGGACCACACATTAGCCTTTGGATCGGGTTTTTTTTAACTCCAAAACTATTTCGATTTCATTTGAAAACTCAATTATGTCATTTGTGCCAGGTGCAACCAATGGCCATTGGAATGCCAAGATTTTAATTTTAATTATTTTGTTTTATTTGATGTTAACATCAGTTTTGGTTACAATGCAAACAAAATTTAATGGCTAATTAAAAACAAAAAGTTTTTCATAGCTTAAGGCACTGTGATAATTTGTTGATGGTGTGTTTTGCAGACCATCTGTGTAGGTACAACAAACATATTTTAGTGTTGAAGAGCTCTTCAACTTGAAAAAAGTGAAATTTTTTTATTACTCCATCTGATGTTTTTGTTATTAGTTTATTTAATTAATTTAATTTATTTGTTGTTGAACTGAGCGAAAAAAATAGCAACACAAAAAAACATGATAACCATCAAATGCAACATGCTATGCAGACGGGAGGTGGGGCCATGTTGGACTTTTGTGCATACCACGCATGCTACAAACAACAGGTTTAAATATATTTCTTTTATTTTGCTGCATTAGTTCAATTAATGTTTTTCTTGTTGGTGTGCATGTGTGTTTTTTGTTTTTTGCATAAATATGTATAATTTTTTTATATATTAACAAGGTGTTTGATTGCCAGTGTTAAAGTTGTCTATCTGCCAGTTTGTCCATTTCAGATTCAATGTCTGTCTTTCTGTGTGTCTAATTTACCTTGAATATTTGTTGAGCTGTGAAGGAAAACACCCTCCACAGACATGTGCATTACTAAGGAGATGTATGTGCATATGAAAGGTGTTGCCACATTGAGAAAATTTTTAAATAAACGTAAATTTTTTTAAAACAAATATTTTTTAGAATATTTTTTCTTTTTAATAAAAAAAATCAAAATTTTTAAAAGGATTCTCAAAGCGTGTATTTTTATATATTTTATAATATGACCCAAACACCGCGAATTTTTGCACGGAGAAGGGGATCGGGTCAAAGAATGAGCATGTCTTTTTTGATAAAGATCGGTCAATATTTAGCTGGTCAAATCGACCCTGACTTTTGTGTGAAAAATTGCAAAATTTGTATTCTATGGCGTCTAGATTTGTCCCTGAAGGACCTAGACCCAAAAAGTTGATAGTATGTTCAAGAGGAGTGGTTGACCTTTAAATTGATACCAATTATATGGTCGTATGAACTCAGATGTGAGAGCTACACTTAAATATTTACGGGTGCTTACGTATTCAGACATTATTTAGTAACCCAAAACCTAGACTAGAGGGCGGAAATATAGCGCTAATCGCTTTGAAAATTTCCATGAGATTCCAGTTATGGTCAAGGACAACGCCTATAATTTTCGGTGATGATCAGACAATAATTTTGGGATGAAGTGGAGCGAAAACTTAACATTTTGTATTATTATTATTATTTTTTTTTTTTATTCGATCTATAGGCCACAATTGAAAACCCAACATCACAACATAACCCACGGTAAAGAGAATCTGAACAAGTATAGCCCTCGTCTACGGAATATTAGTAATATTTGTTGACCTTTAGTCAGGTTACAAGAGGTTGCAAATAACGCAACGTTCGATTTTCGTAGAAGTTGTGTAGGGTATTATATGGTCGGCCCCGCCCGACTATACTACTCCGCTCACTGGTTTAAGAATATTTTTTTTAAACTCCTAAAAAGTGAAGAATTTTTTAAGAATATTTTTTAACTTCCTAGATAGACATAGATTTTTTAAAGAATATTTTTGAACTTCTTACGAAGGCGAGGACTTATTGAAGAATATTTTTTAACTTCCTAGGAAAGCGTGGATTTTATTTAAGATTTTTTATTCTCCTAAGAACGCCTCGATTTTTTAAAGAATATTTTTTTTTGTTACTAGGAAGGCGTCGATTTTCTAAAAAATATTTTTAACCTCCTAAGAACGCGTAATTTAAAAAAAAATACTTTTTAACTTCCTTCTAAGAAGGTGTGGATTTTTTAAAGAATATGTTTTAACCTCCGAAGAAGGCGTGAATTTTTTAAAAATTATTTTTTGACCATCCAAGAAGTCGTGGATGGTCAAAAATCTCCTAAGCATGCGTGGATTTTTTAAAGAATATGTTCCGAAGAAGGCGTGAATTTTTTAAAATTATTTTTGACCTCCGAAAAAGTGGATTTTATAAAGAATATGTTCCAAAGAAGGCGTGGATTTTTTAAATTTTTTTTTTTGACTTCCGAAGAAGGCGTGGATTTTTTAAAGAATATTTTTTAACCTCCTAAGAAAATTATTTAACCTCCAAAGAAGGTGTGGATTTTTTAAAGAATATTTTTTAACCTCCTAAGAAGGCGTGGATTTTTTAAAGAATATTTTTTAACCTCCTAAGAAGGCGTGGATTTTTTAAAGAATATTTTTTAACCTCCTAAGAAGGCGTGGATTTTTTAAAGAATATTTTTTAACCTCCTAAGAAGGCGTGGATTTTTTAACCTCATAAGAAGGCGTGGATTTTTTAAAGAATATTTTTTAACCTCCTAAGAAGGCGTGGATTTTTTAACCTCCTAAGAAGGCGTATTTTTTAACCTTAAGAAGGCGTGGATTTTTTTCCTAAGAAGGCGTGGATTTTTTAAAAATATTTTTTCCAATGATAACAGACATCCACAAGAAGGCGTGGATTTTTTAACCTAAGAAGGCGTGGATTTTTTAACCTCCTAAGAAGGCGTGGATTTTTTAACCTCCTAAGAAGGCGTGGATTTTTTAACCTCCTAAGAAGGCGTGGATTTTTTAACCTCCTAAGAAGGCGTGGATTTTTTAACATACTAAGAAGGCGTGGATTTTTTAACCTCCTAAGAAGGCGTGGATTTTTTAACCTCCTAAGAAGGCGTGTATTTTTTAACCTCCTAAGAAGGCGTGGATTTTTTAACCTCCTAAGAAGGCGTGGATTTTTTAACCTCCTAAGAAGGCGTGGATTTTTTAACCTCCTAAGAAGGCGTGGATTTTTTAACCTCCTAAGAAGGCGTGTATTCTTTAAAGAATATTTTTTAACCTCCTAAGAAGGCGTGGATTTTTTAAAGAATATTTTTTAACCTCCTAAGAAGGCGTGGATTTTTTAAAGAATATTTTTTAACCTCCTAAGAAGGCGTGGATTTTTTAACCTCCTAAGAAGGCGTGGATTTTTTAACCTCCTAAGAAGGCGTGGATTTTTTAACCTCCTAAGAAGGCGTGGATTTTTTAACCTCCTAAGAAGGCGTGGATTTTTTAACCTCCTAAGAAGGCGTGGATTTTTTAACCTCCTAAGAAGGCGTGGATTTTTTAACCTCCTAAGAAAGTTAAGATTTTTAAAAGAATATTTTTTAACCTCCTAAGAAGGTGAAGATTTTTAACCTCCTAAGAAGGTGAAGATTTTGTAAAGAATATTTTTTAACCTCCTAGGAAGGTGAAGATTTTTTAAAGAATATTTTTTAACCTCCTAAGAAGATGAAGATTTTTTAAATAATTTTTAAAAGAATATTTTTAACCTCCTAAGAAGGTGAAGATTTTTTAAAGTATATTTTTTAACCTCCTAAGAAGATGAAGATTTTTTAAAGTATATTTTTTAACCTCCTAAGAAGATGTAGATTTTTTAAATAATTTTTTAAAGAATATTTTTTAAAGACCTAAGAAGGTAAACATTTTTTAAATAATTTTTAAGTCCTAAGAAGTCATGTATTTATTAAAAAAATATTTTTTAAAGTCCAGAGGATGCGTGGATTTTTTAAAGAATATTTTTTAATCAATTCTTTTAAGTCCTATGAATGTGTGGATTTATTACAAAAATATTTTTTAAGTCAGAATTTAAAGAACATTTTTGAAGTCCAAAGGATGTGTGGATTTTTTAAAAAGTACATTTTTAAGGGTGTGGATTTTTTTAAGAATATTTTTTAAGGGCCTGGATTTTTAAAGAATATTTTTTAATTAACCAATCCAAGGCATGGATATTTTAAAGATTATTTTTTCAAGAATCAAACCAAGGCTTGAATTTTTTAATGATTATTTTTTCAAAGGCCAAACCAAGGCGTGATTTTTAAACCATATTTTTCAACGACCAATGGATTTCTAAACAGTATTTTTTCAAGGATTTTTTTTTCAGAAACTGTGTGCCACATTGCGTATTAGTATTTTCATTATGTATACTGCACTGTGGATAATAATTTCATTATAATTTATTTACAACAAATAAGTTAATCGCTGACTTCCCCTATTTGTCATTCCGCTTGCAACACCACCAAAATTTGTAAGTATATATTCTTGATCAGAATAAAAATCTATATCGAATTAACCATGTCCATCTCATTCTATTAATATTGTTTTTTTCCAATTGGTGATTATAATACCTAATAATATTTTCGGTCGAATTTCAACCTGGCAACCTGTGGCTATTTACCTGCCACCCAGTCTCTAATAAATAATTTGTTTCTTAATCATGATGTTGTTATATTGGTGGCTAACTGCAAACTCTCAGCCTTAAAGACCAACCAAAAGGCTGAATGTTTGCTGCAATCAGCATTTTGGATACACCGCCTAACTCTCTCATGCCCAAACACATTGAACCGGCCTTTGTAGTCACGAATCAAGATCATGGCTAAAATGTAAGTTATGTCTTTTATATATATTTTTTGGTTTGAGGCACACCGTTGCGGACACATGCAGTATGCAATTCGAACGAAAAACTAATCTCCTTTCAGGTTTTGCGTTTTGTCTTGGCTTGTTTTTGGAAGTCCTACACTTAGAGGAAATTCACGCCATTGGATTAACTTGTTATGGCCAAAAAATAATAACAAATCGTTGACGTATATTAAAAATTGATTAATGGGTTTAAAAATGCTTCCGAAATGTGAGTTCAAATTGAATAATTTGAATGAATAATTTGTTGAAACTAAGCTGTCGGATGTGAAAATGGTGGCTTCCATTAAATAATTTGTTGTTGAATATAAATGGATTTTTTTGGAGTAGTGTCAAAAATTTCTCAGTAAGTCATCAATTGCAGTAAAAAGAAATTAGGAGCGGGTATATGTAGTGTATGGCACCAATGACTAATTAGCAAATAATACTAGGTAAATAAAATCGACCTCATGGTGTGTAACAAATAAGTTCATCGCTGTGGGAAATTCTTCTTGGGGATGAAATATCTTGGTGAGTATATTTTGAACCCAGAAGGGTTAATTTTAAAACGAGCGAAGTTAGACGGGCCGACTTAATTTCAATAAGATATAGTTGT
The DNA here is from genome assembly GCF_032173495.1 of Musca vetustissima. Classification (NCBI taxonomy): domain Eukaryota; kingdom Metazoa; phylum Arthropoda; class Insecta; order Diptera; family Muscidae; genus Musca; species Musca vetustissima. The sequence goes on from NW_026872782.1 coordinate 119,962, forward strand.
AATTGAAGATTTAATGTCCGAAGATCAAGGTGATATGTTCCACCATGCGTATTAGTATTGTCATTATGTATACTACACAGTGGATATAAATTCATTGTTATTAATTTACAAAAATAAGTTAATTCCCGACATTTCAGATACCTCCATCATATTATGGAGCATGCATACAATTTGTCATTCCGTTTATAACACCTCCAACATGTCACTATACATATGAATACAATTCTATGTACAAATTCTATGTTGAAATAGTCGTAATATTTAAGATAGAGCGTTGATATTTTACAAATCCACGCCTATTTGATTGACAGACCTCTAAATAATTTCTTTAAAAATCCACACTTATTTGATTGACAGACCTTATAATAATTTCTTAAAAAAATCCACGCCTATTCCATATAACGGAACCCTCTAATTTTCAGTATTTTGGGGGTTTTGATCGTAGATTTCAATCGAATTAGCTGTAATTTAGTACTTTGAGTTCTTATTGGGTAGCAAATCTCTCCCCTAAAAGTTATAAATATAAGTCCATTTTTTCTGGTAGCCCCCATATAAGGGTACCTCCCAAATGTCGGTATTACGGGGTTCTTGAGCGCGTTTTTCAACCGAATTCTCTGAAATTTGGTACATTTGGTTCTTGTTGGGTGCCAAATATCTCCATAAATATAGGTCCAATTTTTCTGGTAGCCCCCATATAAGGGTACCCCCATTTTTCGCTATTTTGAGGTTCTTGAGCACGTTTTTCAACCGAATTCGCTGAAATTTGGTATTTTGTAGTCGTATATGGTAACAACTTTCCCTCCAAAAAATTATTAATATGCACCCCCTATATAACCCTATATAACCCCATTTTTATACCCTACACAACTATGTTGTCAGGGTATTATAGCTTTGTGCAGCCCCAAGAGTTTGTAACGCCGCGAAATATTGGTCCTAGACCTACCTTTAAGTAGAGACTCACCTTTAAGAGAAGATCAAGACATGTGTGTCCGTCCGTCTGTCCATTATAATTTGTAAACACGATACAGGCCACAGTTATGGACCAATCTTCATGAAATTTAGCATTTAAGATGGGTTCTGGCCAATGAAGATCCCTATTGTTTTTGGTAAGGATCGGTTAATATTTAGGGGATGAAATGGACCAAGTACTTAATTTTTGTCGGTTTTTCTGATCGCTCCAGAGTCCGCAATTATGGTCCGAACATCGTGAAATTTTACATGGAGAAGGGCATCGGGCCTAAGAATAAGCATGTCTGTTTTGATAATTTTGATGATCGATCAATATTTAGCGGGTCAAATGGACCCTGACTTTTGTGTGAAAAATGACAAAATTTTTATTCTGGGGCGTATATACTTGCTCCTGAAGGACATATACCCAAGAAGTTGATAGTATATCCAAGAGGAGTTGTTGACCTTTAAATTGATACCAATTATATGGCTGTATGTACTCTGATGTGGGAGTTATACGTAATTCGGTAAAGGTGACTATGTGCATAGTATTGCTATTACTCCATTAGAGGACGGAAATGTCGCGCTGATCGCTTTGAAAGTGTACATGAGGTTCCAGTTATGGTCAAGGACGACGCCTATAGTTTTCGATGAAGTTGAGATTTCATTCAGTCTGTGTAATTAACCGAAAACATTAATTTTGTCAGATTTTCTAGTCGCTCTAGAAGCAATTTTTATATGCAGAACATCACATATTTTACAATGTGAAGAGGATCTGATCAAATGCTGATGACCGGTCAATATTCCGAGGGTCAAATCAACCAAAACCTAAAGTGACAATTTTTTTTATTTTATGTCGTAAACATCACTTCAAGAAAAAAATGGAAAATATGACAGGGTTAGAACGTGGAGTTGTTGATCTGTAAACGGTAAAAAGGGTACAAATATCACGAAATATGGCCCAGGCTCAGAATATAGAACCGCAGAAAGTTTTCTTTTCGTGATTGTTGTGTAGGGTATCATATGGTCGGCCCCGTCCGACTATTCTGCTCCGCTTACTGTTATGCAATTTGTTCCGCGTTTTGGGTTTGGTTCTAAGACTCTGTTGTAATCATATCACCTGAGGTGGATATCGAGATAAAAAACTAGAACGTAAAGTTCAATAATGAACTGTGTATGAACTATAACCCGTAGTTAGACCTAGCCCCTGTGTGGAATGTACCAGAAGGAGTGGACCGATATTCCCCATCTTCGAACTTGAACTAAGTTTGAAAGAAATAATAAGATGGCCAAAGTTTGGATAATATCAAAATTTTCTGAAACAAATTTGGTCCTAAGAAACAAGGGGTCTAGAACCATTTTAACCGTGTCAAAGTGTATAAACCCTCATTATGCATAAAGCTGAGGGTATAATTATCCATTAAAAATTTCTGAAATTTGTTTTATAGTTTACATCGGGGTTTACATAACCGGTTTGTGGAAATATCGATAAAGGTCCACTTTTTGGTATTTTCCCTATATTTTCATTTCAAGTACCTGTCAGTATATCTATGGTGGAGGGTATCCAAAGTTCGGCGCGGCCGAACTTAACGCTTTTTTGCTTGTTCTTTTATTTGATTTTTTATATTTGATTGAAAGTCCTTTAAATAATTTCTTAAAAAACAACTAGGAAAATATATTTAAAAAAAATTTTTAAATATTTTTTTCTGATCCCAAAATTGTAAAAGTAGCGTAATTTTTAATTGGCAGTTATAACTTCAAAAAACTTCAAACATGTACCAACCAAAGTGCTCATAAATTACCGTTATTATATAAAACAATTTATATTTTTTATTGTCGTTTTTGTTGTTGTTGATATCTGTTTGTTTCTAACTTTGTCATGACCCACTCACTTACTTACTTTTACCAAGTGACCCCCTAAAATGAATTCAATACAACATTTGTATTTCCGCCCCACAAAAACAACAACTCGAGACCACAGACCCTCAATGGTAGTGCCTGAAACAACGGCTACAACAACAGCAACAAAAAATAAAAAAATAATTATTACTGTTGATGGTGGGCTTTTTTGTGTGCAAAATGTCTGTTTGCCAGAGATTTAATGTTGGTGTTGTTGCTCTGACTGGAGGTTGTTTTTTTGTGAGGAATTGATCAACATTTTGCACCCAACAATTATGGCACCAACATTCAATATTCAGAGCTTTGTTGGCTGCATGGCTGGTTGTTGACTGTTAGAGGCCACAATGTCTGAGATCGAGCAATGGCTATCCAGGGTCCACAAAGGTGGGGAGGGCGGTGTTAAAAAATCCACAGCTATTGGTTTGGTGGTCCATGTCTAGCAATGGCCTTAAGTATGCTGTGCAATAATACCCAGCAACCTACCTACGTTCCGTCAAATGGAGTTGTTCGGTGATTTGATTATTAGCGGTTGTCCACGGCAACACCAACAACAGCAGTGGTTTCAACACCAACACTACTGTCAAACGATCAATGGCTGCTGTTGGTTGCTTGGCTGTTTTGTGTTGGGTATTACTTAATTTGAGGCCATGGCTTAAATGCACTTTATTAAATTGTCTGAATTTTAAAGCAGTCAACAACCAACAAATATTATTTGATTTTTTGACAGACACCATTATTAGTATTGTTTTGTTGGTGCTGTTGTTGTTTTTGTAGACCATTTGTAAATTGTCTATACATAGTGGGATATACAGCCTATATTTTCCTTTGCTATGCAGAAGCTATTGGCCATTTTTTTCTCAAAAGTTTTGCCCAAAAAAATGTAATTGAATATCTTTTTTCGGGGTTTGTGGGTCATGTCTTCTTATTTTTGTGGCCCCCCCCAAACAAGTCCACAAATTTTTAGTGTCTGCAAGAATTTGGCACATGTGTGAACTTGTTCAGTTTCCAGTTCCACCACACAGCAGCAGCAACAGCAAAGATTTTTTTTTTAATTGCCGAGAAATTTTATGACAAACTGGATATGGTCACAGAAAAGATTTCTAACCACTCTCATGATGTTTTTTGTTTTTCAAATAAACATATTTCTTTTTTGTGTTCTTAAAGAATAATATTTCCATGATTAATGAAGAATTTTCGAGAGCATCGTGTGAGGGTAGTTACACATGAAAAGCTCGTTTCATATTTTTATTAATTAATTAAATCGTCAGTGAATCAAAAAACATGGTTGGAATACTAAATATTAGAAAAAAGTAATTAAAAATAAATACAATCGTTGCGTTAGAATGAGACAAATTTTTTATACTCGGAATTTTTTGGAATTTTCTGGCGATTTAATGAAAATCAACGTTTTATCGAGGTGCCATAAATATATTCAATAAAGATAGTTTTTATTACGATTGTAATAGTACTTGAAAAATCTTGACTTGTTCACGGACGGACATGGCTAGATCGTCTTAGAATTTTACCCTGATCAAGAATATATATACTTTATAGGGTCGGAAATGAATATTTCGATGAGTTTCAAAGGGAATGACAAAATTAATATAGCCTCCAACTATGGTGGAAGGTATAAAAAGTGGGTTATATAGCGAAGACCCTAAAATGGGGGCGAATATTAAAATTTTTTGGTAGGTACGACCACAAAATACCAAATTGAAGCGAATTCGGTTGAAAAAAGCGCTCAAGAACCCCAAAATACCGAAAATTGGGAGGTACCGTTATATGAGAGCTATGTCTAAACGTGGATCGATATATCCCATCTTCGAACATGACTTGCCTGCAGACAAAAGACAAACCTATGCAAAATTTCAGAATATATATACTTGTAGAGTCGGAAATGAATATTTCGATGAGTTACAAACGAAATGACAAAATTAATATACCCTCCGTATTATGGTGGAGGGTATAAAAACCTGTGAGGGGAACAGTATAGTCGGAGGGGGCCGACCATATGATACCCTTCACAACTACCACGGAAGAGATCAACAGCACCTCTTCCTTACACTGTGTTGTGATTTTTGGCTTGTGGCCTATAGATCGACTCCATAAAACAAAACAAAAATAGTTTTCGGTCCACTTCATCCCAAAATTTTAATCTGATCATCACCGAAAATTATAGGCTTTGTCCTTGACTATACCTGGATCCTCATGGAAAATTTCAAAGCGATGAGCGCTATATTTTCTCCCTCTATTGTGGTAATATGTTACTAAATAATATATGAATACGTAAGCTCCTGAAAATATTTACATCCGAGTACATACGACCATATAATTGGTATCAATTTATAGGTCAACTATTCCTCTTGGATATACTTTCAACTTCTCGGGTCTATGTCCTTCAGTGGTAAATATATACGCATAGAATTCAAATTTTGTCATTTTTCACACAAAAGTCAGGGTTCATTTGACCAGCTAAATATTGGCCGATCACCTTCTCGATGTAAATCGCGAGGATCGGCCAATAATTGCTACTTCTGGAGCGACCAGTAAAAACCGACAAAAATTATGTATTTGCTCAATTTCATCCCCTAAATATTAGCCGATCTTTACCAATAGGGGTCTTCATTGGGCAGAACCCCTCTCTCATGCAAAATTTCGTGAAGATTGGTCCATAACTGTGGCCTGTATCGTGTTTACAAATTATAATGGACAGGCGGAGTCTAAGACTAATATTTCGCGGCGTTATAATTTGAAGCCACACAAATCTATAATACTTTGAGAACATAGTTGTGTATATTTTTGAAAGAAATCAAACCCCAGCATTTATGAATCTCAATATAGAAAAAAATATACTTAAACCACTTTCAAAATAATCGACTCAAATATTCTTTAAAAAATTCACTTTTACATAAGTTCATAAAAAAAATATTCTTTAAAAAATTCATTTTTTATTCAGGGTCCCTGAAAAAATATTATTTAAAAAATCCACTCTACTGGTTGCAAATGAGAAAAGTTCTTTAAAAATCCACACCCCTGGCGGCCCATTAAAAAATATTCTTTATAAAAATCAGCACTTACATGGGTCCATGAAATATATTCTTATAAAAGTCATGCTTACATGTGTTCATGAACAAATATTCTCTGAAAAATCCACACATGTTGGTGATCCATAAAAATATCCACGCTTCTGCTGGTCCTTGAAAAATATTCTATTTAAAAAAATCCACTCTTCGTTCTTCGTAGAGTTTAATTTTTTTAATTAGGCCCCTATTTTGGTTTTCCTCTTTGCTCTCGACAAACAACATTTTGTTCACCTCTTAAATCCAATTATAATTACATTTCGAACTAATCTCTTTATAACTAGAAATTTCCTCATACACCACTGCAGATACATATAAACAGACTGTCCGGATAACACGAATATTCATCGCATCACATTGTTTGAAACGTGTTAATGTCTTGTTGCAATCTGCCGAAGCAAATTCTAGTTGCATTCGAAAGTTGTTTTGAAGACGACGTTAGAAGTCAGAGAAAACCAAAGAGGTCAATGGAAAGCCCAAAATGGATTAGAAATGCAAGTTGTGTGGCGATAATGGAGGTAGGAAAAATCCATCTATTGTTAATTGAATTTTTGTTGTTTGTGTTGCAGTGAAGAAGAATAATGAAAGATGTGGCAAAGAAGCTAACGGAATAATAGAAAAGAATAAATAATGAAAAATTGATTTAATTTTCTAAATAATTTACCACGAAGAAGATGCAACTTTTATGAAAGTAGAATTTTTTATAAAAATAATAAAATTTAATAGGCAAGGTTTGCTATTTATACCCTTCACCACTCTGTGGTACAGGGTATTATGTCTTTGTGCATATGTTTGTAACAGGTAAAAATAATCGAGATAGACACATGGTTCCTTTTGAGAATATGCATAAAATCACTTTCTGAGTCGATTTATGCATGTCCGTCCATCCGCCTGTCCATGTTAAATTGTAAACAAAGTACAGGTCGAATTTATGATCCGAGTTGAATGAAATTTGGCACAGCTCATTTGTTTGGTGTAAGGACGCACCCTATTGAAATTGGCAAAAATGGTTCAGATTTAGTTATAGCTCCCATATATATTTTCGTCCGATTTAAGGTAAATGGTGTACCAAAGTCCCTATATATCTTTCGATTTGCACGAAAATTGGCATACTGAATAAGGCCTAGAATGATGTGTATTAAGTTTCGTGAAAATCGGATCAGATTTAGATATAGCTCACATATATATTTTCGTCCGATTTAATTTGCATTTGCATAAATGGTGCATCAAAGTCAATAAAATATCTTTCGATTTGCACAAAATAGCGTAATGAATTAGGTCTAGAATGATGTGTGTTAAGTGTCGTGAAAATCGGTTCAGATTTAGATATATGTCCTATATATCTTTTCTTCCGATTTTATGTAAATTGTGCACTAAAGACCCAATGTTTGTCCGATTGTCACACAATGTTGTACAATGAACTGTAGTTATTATAAATTAATCTCTGGCAAGTCTCACTGAAATCAGTTCACTTTATATATATATATATATAGAGTTGCTATACATATATACTATATGTATAGCAGTTCTATATCTGACCAAATGAAAAATTTAGTATAGGTTGCAGAATGACATGTTTATGGATCCATTTTCGTGTTTATGGTCCTTCAACGTCTGTTAGGATTTATCTGTTGAATATACCCTAAGTGGTAAAGGGTATCATATAGTCGGAATGAATGTTGTAATTAATTTTAATTCAAAAACAAAATAAATATTATTTCTATGACTCATCCACACCAAAGAAAGAAGTCTGAGGCAAAGCCAAAGTAAGTCTATCATGGATACTTTAGATATAGCCATGGAAAGCCTATATGGTCACCACCACCAAATATGATGACCATATTGGGTTTTCCATTTTTCTTTTTTTATGAAATTTCTTTTATGATTCTATATTCAGTTGGACGGTTAGTATCAATGCTGACTGGACTGTCAAGTTGTACATGACACCCGGTTGGCTACAAATAACAACAACAGCAACAACAACAACACTGAATATATGATGACAATATCACGTATGAGGCCATGTCAGTCAGCCAGCTAGCCAGCCAATTCTTTGATTGTGTTCGTGATGTCTTTTCGGTTTCATTTAAAACGATTAGCGGTAAGTTTTTCCTTATTTCCGTTTTCATTGTAAATTTGTTTGTGTTGCTGTTGTTGTATTTTTTCTGTATTTCTTTCATATGTTTCTGCAAAATCACTTATGGTGTACATAACAAATTTGTATTAACCTATTAAAAAATTGTTTTTTTAATTTTTTTAGTTTTATAAACATGAAGGTAATACCACAAATATTTATTTCAGTGGAGGTAAGGGTGGATGACAACTAAAAACAAAAAATGTTCACATATGCATTATTATCAGTTTTTATAGGAAGGTAGACTCTCTACTCAGAAGTGGTGTATGTCATACCCCCCTTAAAAAATTAGTCAACCACGCCTATGCCCTATTTGTGTTATGTTGTTATTGTATATTTTATTTCATTTAACAGATTTAATAATGAAATCTTTTTTTTTAAGTTTCCACAATCTCAATTTATTTAAGTGATACGATAAAACAAATCGTTGGACCTATTTACTCGCTCCTCATGTGCGTCAGGTGTTTTTTTTTTTTCACGGCTGTTCTTTAAGCTCTTTTTCCGCACAATTTATGTTTTTTGTTAGGCAGAAGGTCGTCTATGACTTACGTTTTTTTTTTTTTTCAAAGGGAACATTAAATTAATTTTTTGACAGTTAATAGTTAAACATACTGTGCTGCTAATATCTAACCAAGAAGCTAATTAAATTAAAACATAAAGCTTACATGAAATCTCATAAAAAGGTCACATTCGGCATTTATTTTAGTAAAAATCTATGAACTGTTTACAATTCATATTAAAAATAATTAACGACATCTATTAAACATAAAATGTTTCTTTTTTAGTTCAAGGATTTTTTTATTTTGTTTTGAAAATCTTTAGAAGGGGTGTTGGCGATTTGATACGAGACTGTGTTGTTCGTTGAATAGCAGTGTCTTTATAGAATTTGATAAAAATACATGTGTCTCAACGAAATAACAGGCTTCTATGCCAATTGTCTTTAGACCAAATTAGTTTCAGACATTTTGGGGTCAATTTATTAACGAAGGCAGTATTTGATATTTGCACCAAATCTAAATCAAGTATTGATTTCCGAAACGGTATCGATTTTAAAACGTATAAAACTCATACGAGTATTGAGGAGTTAGATTTAATCGACCCCTCACACAGAGATTCCCCAATCCGTTTTGACCCAAACTTTTTAAATGGTATTATTTTTAACAAACCTAAGGCAAGACTGAAGATGGAACCTATTTATAAAGTTTTAAGACGGAGTCTATCCGTCTACTCTTTATACAAATCAAACTCAAATAGTGAAAATTCTGAAAATTAAAAATCTCATATACAGTGACAAGATCATCGTAGTTTCTTTTTTGGACAAATGACGATTTTTTACCAAGATATTTTGATACAAACATGCATATAGATCATAAAAGTTAATTAAGATTCAGAATTGGTACAAATTGCTTCACCCACAAGATATTTTGGAAATTCGGTGTTTGTCACGAGCACGATGATGATACTAATCTATTACAATCAGTGAAAGCTGGAGAATATGGGATAGTTTGACCACTTGTCCTTGTCCCTGTGGACCAAAAACGGACTACGGAAGTATGCCACTAATATAATAAGTAAACCAGTGAGGAACCCTTCACCATTTTGTGCACATACAAGAGATGTTCATAATTACAATCATCGACATGCAATTGGACTAAATTAAACATTTAATTATGAATTCTATGCAAAATTTCGTGTCATCATTTTCAGCAACTCGGGGCTTTGATGCTCCATTAACATAAAATCGGACGAAAATATATATGGGATCTATATTTAAATCTCAACCGACTTTTCCCAATTTCAATAGGGTTCATCCTTAGGCCAAATAATTGAGCTGTGCCAAATTTCATCCAATTCGTATCATAAATGCGACCTGTACTTTGTTCACAATTTAACATGGACATACGGACGAACAGACATGCATAATTCGAACCAAAGGAACCACGGTCTCGTTTTTTTTTCTTTTGCCTTTACCAACATATGCACAAAGGTGTTATTTTCGGTCCTGCCAAACGTTTTATACCCTCCACCATGAGGATGACAATCAAAATATATAAAATCAAGAAAAATCATGTTATGATAGAACCTTGAACATACCGAAAAATACGTGCGAGAAAGATAATTAAAATTCCCGCATGTTATGGGGGCTATCAAAATTTTTTTAGTTCGGATATAATTACAGCCAATTCGGTTGGAAAACCTGTCCCTTAAACTTGGGACAATTTTAATAATTTTTGGTACGGTTGTGTGTTATTCGATGATAACCCCAAATACCAAATTACAGCAAATTCGGTTGGAAAATGTGTCTAAAAATGACACAGAGATATGGTACATCATGAGAAGCCCAAAATGTTCAAGATCCCAAAAAATACCAAATATTGGGGGGTACCGTTATATGGGCGATACACCAAAACGTGGATCGATATATGACATTTGCAATACAAAACATCCTAGGAGTACTAGCAATGTCTGTGCAAAATTCCAGAGCTGTATCTTAAAAATTGCGATCTCTATCGTGATTTCAACCGACGGACAGATAGACATGCGTAAATCGACATAGGATTTAAATCTGATCAAGAATATATATAATTTGTGGGGTCTCCGGTGAATATTTCAAAAGGAATGATAAATTCAATATACACTCCACCTTTGGTATGGATGGCACGATGAATCTTTCCACTAAAGGCGCCGAAGCTGGCTCTAGGATCCAGCAGACGAGCACTTTAAAAGGACTACGAAAGAGGTGGAGGGGAGCAACAGTTTGCAAGGAGCTGTCATCTTATGCAAAGATTGCCAGGAGGCGCTACAGAGACGATATTTGCTTTGCAGTGATCGACGAGAATAGTGCGTCCAGTAAACTTAAAAAAAGAGAATAAGATCATAGAGCACCTGACGCCACAAGAGGATCTGGACTTCTGTGAATTCAAAGGCTGAAATTCTAGTGTTGGCGTGATACCGTGTAGAAGTGAAACCCCAAAAAATAAAGAAAAGAAAAACGAAAGATATGTTTAAGTAAATATATTCAAATCTTTATTGTAAAGTATATGGGTTTCGTTAGAAACAAGACTTTACCTTAGCGTGCGTTAACGACGATAGCGAGAGATGTTTATTCTACGAGAACGATAATGCAAGAGTTTACTCTACGAGAGTTCGAAAGCAAGTGATGTTGCGATGGGCAAGAAAGCTACAGAAAGGCCGTGATCAACGACTACGACCACAACATTGGAAAGCGCCTCTCTGCATCCGAACTAAGCGAATGTGGCTTCCAGGAGATATAGTAGAAGAGAGCGAAACTCTCCCCTACAATCCGAACTAGGCGAATGAGGCTCCTGGAAGATATGCAGAGAAGATTTCCCCATTGGGCTCCGAAGAGCGGCCAATTAAAGTGGTTAATTGTAATGCTGCAGAAGGGGAAACAATGTATCGAACATATACATTGCCGTAAGCAATGTACCGAACTTAAACATCTAGTCTCCAAAAACTATAGAAGCCCTGAGAAATGACATTGAAGCTCTGCAAGACATTAAAACTCATTATGATGAGGATAAGTGGAATTTCTCACATTCAAAGGACAATGACCTTTGTTAGTGGAGGTATTGGTTTCACAACAGAACCATCAATTACAGATAAATTGTTATTGATCAAGAATGTTTGGTATTGAAAATGGAATATATCGACCTATATTTTGTTGTAGTCCCCATATAACATTACCGATCCGTTTAAAGCATTTTGAAGATTTAAGCTCCACGTTGCAACCGAAATGGCTGAAATTCGAAGTTATTCTTGTATGTAGGTCATATATTGCAAAACCGTGACAATTTTAAAAATGTTAAATGTCCTAGGCTTATTTTTCAACCAGAGTGGCGTTAATTCGAACTCCTCCACATCTATTTATACTCTACACAAGTATTTTGTTAGGATATTAAAGCTTTGTGTGGCCCAATAATGTGTAATGCCGGGTCATAGGCCCACTTTTAAGTATACTGATCGGCATACCTCGACTGAGTCGATCTAGACATGTGTTTCCGTCCCTCTGTTCATTATAATTTTAAACACGATACAGACCACAGTAATGGACCAATCTTCACGAAACGGGAACGTATGCCGGGTCCTGACCAAAGAAGTCCCCTATTGTTTTTGGTAATGATCGGTTAATATTTAGGAATGAAACGAACCAAAAAATGTAATATTGTCTGTTTTTCTGATCGCCCCAGAGGCCCGAACATCACGAAATTTTACATATAGAAGAGGATGCCAGATGCCAAAGAATTGGAATGCCTGATTTCATAAAGATTGTTCAAAATTTAGCGGTTCAATGGATTTGCATTCTATCGGGTATATATCTAGTCCTGAAGAACATTGACTGGAGAAGTCGCCAGTGTATCCAAGAGGAGTGGTTGACCTTTACATTGATTCCAATTATATTACTATATGAACTCGGATGTATGAGTTATATGTAAATATTTGCAGAGGTCTAGGTATTCTGATATTGTTTACTTTTACCATTACCTCACTAATGGGCGGAAATGTAGCGCTGATGGCTAGAAAATCTTCCTTGAGGTTCCAGTTATGGTCAAGGACAAATAATCATTTTGGGATGAAGCAGACCGAAAACTTAATTTTTGTGTGTATTTTGAGTCGACATATATGCCACAACGATGTAGCCAGAGGGGGACTTGGTGCCCGGCACCCCTCCCCCCTTAAATAAATTTTTCACAGTAAATTTATGTTTGCAACAGCAATTTTTTTCAGTTTGTACTAGTGGGCATCCCCGAAATGAAATCCTGTATACTATTTGAAATCCGTTCCTAGTCAGGGACAATAACTGATTCCGAAGTTTTGCCGCAGAGGAGGTGTTGACCTCTAATAGTTCAAGAAAGTGCAAATATTGTTAAATATTATATTTCCCAGGCTCAGAATATATATTCACAAAAAACTTAGAGCTATATGGTAGTTGTTCTCAGCTCACTGTATGGTCTTAAGTTTACTTGTCAACCGAAGTGAGTGTAATTTGATATTTAGGCTTCATGGAGGTAATCAATTGCCGGTATACTTAAACATAGCCCTTATACAAAGGTCCCACCCTATTTTGTATATTTTAATTGTCCTTGGTGAATTTCCAATAGAAGTGCATAATTTTAAGTATTTCAAGGGTTCTAGTCTTAATTTCTAAGTGATATGATTGTAGGGTACAATCTTGCCTTTTTGCAGGATAAAAGACTATTGGAGAGATATTTTTTTTAATATTGGCCGATATTTCGACTTGCATCCACATAAAGAATATAATTCATATTCGGTATACTGGATATTATAACCTAGTTTTACAAGCTGAGTGTCCGAAATTTAGTTTTTCGTTATCTCAATGTATAAAAACGTCCTGATAGACTATAGCCATAGAGCCTATATAACGGAATCTCCCAAATTTCGGTATTTTGAAGATTACGGACACTTTTCTCATGGGGTGGATTATCTAGTGGTAAAAATACAAACATACTGCCCAATTTTTGTTATTTTGAAGATTTCATATAATCAGTAATAATTTGATATTTTGAGTATCCATTGGGTCGAAAACGTTCTACCAAAAATTAAAAATAGTTTGGTAGACTTTTAGGTATAGGCCCTATGGCGGATATTCTATTAGTTACTATATTAGATCATTTCTGTAATTTGGAATTCCTGGACATTTGCCTTCAGAAAATTTTTTAATATAAGTCGATGTTCCTTAAACCATACAAAGGTCAGGCGTCATATTCAGTACGTTTAAGGTCCTAACCCAATTTTCTAGCTTGAGTATTTGTTGTTTAGTATTTCGTATTTTTCTGGCAGCAATTTTCTATGGTATCGCCTCATATAAAAAAACATATCGATTTAATGTATTCTAAATGTTCCCACATGGTTCAGGGTATAAAAAAGTTCGGTTGGCCTAAACACGATGACGTTTTTACTTCTTATTTGTTATTTTTGTAAAATATTCAAATATCTAACTTCCGTTGATATCTACGAACAGACAATATTTCCCCCTATTTGTATTTCCCCTTCCACAATTGTAACAAAACATAAATGACAGCACATGTTTCACTTTAGGCCTATTTTAGTGACCACTCACGCGACAAAGAAGACAAAATCAACGATTTTTTTTCGCCTGCTTCTCTTTGTCATTAAATGTGGTCATAACACGTTCGGTCAATAAATATTACAAATGTCACTTTTTCTTATGACAACAAAGAAAAAAAAAACGAATCACAACAAACCGTTAATGTCATTCAATGGCTGGCCAACATGGCCTAAGTGACAATGCAATGTGTGGTGATAGAGCCGAAACCCCAACACACATCGTGAAATACAATAAATGTGTAGGAAAAGAGAGTATTGGCTTCCGTTTAATTTCCTTTCCATTTCCATTTATGGAAAGTGGTAGCGGTTTTAGAGGAAGTGTTCTATTTTGGAAAATACTTTTTTGAATGGAAATTGAAATTTCGTTGTTTTTGTGATCTAATCTGATTTTAGATGGATATTCAAAAAATCGATATTAAAAATCGAAAGTATGGAATGGCTTATAATCCATATTTTAAGAAAATTCAGCAAAATTCCAGCCCATTAGTATTGGTGAAGAGGGTGTTTAGTGAACGGGACTTACAAACTTTTTCGTGTTTTTGTGATCTAATCTGATTTTAAACGGATATAAAAAAAAACAATATTAAAAATTGAAAGTATGGAATAACTTATAATTTATATTTTAGGAAAATTCAGAAACATTCCATTTGTATTAATGGAGGGGGCCTTTTGTGAACGGAAAATTTCAGTCCATTTGTATTGATGGAGGGGGTGTTTAGTGAACAGGCCTTACGATATTTTTCTCTACCCTACCACACATTTTGGCCATTAAGTTTATGAGAGAATTTTAAAACTAGAATTATATTGAATCATACTACTTCATAATACACCTTTCTCAACAATTACATCTCCCTTCTTTTTTTTCTATTTCTAAGAAACCCCCGTTTAAAATTTGACCATAACATTTAATTGTTCTTTGTTTTGAAATTCATTACCCAGAAACTACTTCCAAAAATTTTAATTAATCAATTTACATTCCAATTTGAGTTGGAAGAAATATTTTTCAAAACAAAAGTCTTAAGACAAAAACTTGACTTCAATATTATCATACAAAGTATCAAAACTCTATAAACAATAGCCAATAACATTTTGTAATTACAGTAGTTTTTTTTTATTTTTTTAAGTCAAAGTATATGAGAATTAGAATTTTGAACACAGAAGTTAAGTGTGGCAGCAAGTCATAATGAGTGAATGATTCATATCGTGACAGCAAAAAAATAAATTAATTTTGTTTGAGAAAAACGTGGATTTTTTAAATAATACTTTTTCTTGAAGATCCCAAGGCTTGGATTATTTAAATAATATTTTTTCTTGAAGATCCCAAGGCGTGGATTATTTAAAAAAAATTTTTCTTGAAGATCCCAAGGCTTGGATTATTTAAATAATATTTTTTGTTGAAGATCCCAAGGCATCCATAGACCTCATGGCATGGATTATTTAAACAATATTTTTTCTTGTAGATCCCAAGGCGTCCATAGAATTCAAGGGATCAAGAAGATCCCAAGGCGTCCATAGACCTCAAGGCGTGGATTATTTAAATAATATTTTTTCTTGAAGATCCCAAGGCGTCCATAGACCTCAAGGCGTGGATTATTTAAATAATATATTTTCTTGAAGATCCCAAGGCGTCCATAGACCTCAAGGTGTGGATTATTTAAATAATATTTTTTCTTTAAGATCCCAAGGCGTCCATAGACCTTAAGGCGTGGATTATTTAACTAATATTTTTTCTTTAAGATCCCAAGGCCTCCATAAACCTGAAGGCGTGGATTATTTAAATAATATTATTTGTTGAAGATCCCAAGACGTCCATAGGCCTCAAGGCGTGGATTATTTAAATAATATTTGTTTTTGAAGATCCCAAGACGTTCATAGGCCTCAAGGCGTGGATTATTTAAATAATATTTTTTCTTGAAGATCATAAGGCGTCCATAGACCTCAAGGCGTGGATTATTTAAATAATATTCTTTTCTTGAAGATCCCAAGGCGTCCATAGATCTCAAGGCGTGGATTATTTAAATAATATTTGTTCTTGAAAATCCCAAGACGTCCATAGACCTCAAGGCGTGGATTATTTAAATAATATTTTTTTCTTGAAGATCCCAAGACGTCCATAGACCTCAAGGCGTGGATTATTTAAATAATATTTGTTCTTGAAGATTCCAAGACGTCCATAGACCTCAAGCCGTGAATTATTTAAATAATATTTTTCTTGAATATCCCAAGGCGTCCATAGACCTCAAGGCGTGGATTATTTAAATAATATTTTTTCTTGAAGATCCCAAGGCGTCCATAGACCTCAAGGCGTGGATTATTTAAATAATATTTGTTCTTGAAGATTCCAAGACGTCCATAGACCTCAAGGCGTGGATTATTTAAATAATATTTTTTCTTGAAGATCCCAAGGCGTCCATAGACCTCAAGGCGCGGATTATTTAAATAATATTTTTTCTTGAAGATTTCAAGGCGTAGATTATTTAAATAATCTTTTTTCTTGAAGATTTCAAGGCGTGGATTATTTAAATAATATTTTTTCGAAGCTATCACAAGGCGCAGACTTTATAAATAATATTTTTCGAAGCTACCACAAGGCGCAGACTTTATAAATAATATTTTTTCGAAGCTATCACAAGGCGTGGATTATTTAAATAATATTTTTTCGAAGCTACCACAAGGCGTGGATTATTTAAATAATATTTTTTCGAAGCTACCACAAGGCGTGGATTATTTAAATAATATTTTTTCTTGAAGATTTCAAGGCGTAGATTATTTAAATAATCTTTTTTCTTGAAGATTTCAAGGCGTATATTATTTAAATATTATGGATTATTTAATAAATAG